>NC_092859.1:17982907-17988021 GCF_032062135.1 Pyxicephalus adspersus
AATCAGACTTTATATTGTGTACAGGTGGGTGAAAGTTCATCCTCGGGAGCTTAGAATTGGTGAATTGAGTTTATTATATGAAATAGGATAGTCATAGATAACAAGATAAAGGCTTTCCAGAGATTAATTGGTGAACAGGCATTTCTCCAGAATAAAAGTGATACAGAAATGGTATCTAAACCTAAAAACAAAAATGAATATAAATGAATAAAAAATGAATATATATTGCAGCTTACCTGGTATTGTGCCAGATGTTATGGTTCCCTTTTTATTCTGATAATATTGTGATATTTCTGTTCAGCTTCCGGGTTTAAATTGATAAATACTTTTGAGAACCTAAATAAGTATTTTTTACATTCACAAATACCTGAAAAAAAGAAAACTAATGCAAGCACCATATCTAAGGACAGGTAATCTGCAACATATTATATTTTTCTTCTTGGGTTTAAATAGACTTTAGCACATCCCTTCACTCTCCTTACTGAAAACAAGAAAGGATGATCGAAGAGATTTTTTAGACAAGCTGCAAATCTCTATAAAGGAAGTCCAAGCAATTTAGAGTTAGCCTAAGGGTATGTAATGAGGCCTATCAGTACCCAGGGCTGTATCTCCCCATAGTAACATTGGTTGGGACAAACAGAGCCACCCACAGATTGAGTCTGATTGATAAAAGCTCTACAAAACTGCATATGATAGACTATCATGGGACAACCTGGGTGATCCAGCAAACCTAGAATGGATTTCTTAGAAATCATTTATTACTTGGGAATTTTTTTCAATTCTGGGCTAGATCCATTTCAGGTTTGCTGGATCACCCAAGTTCTCCCATGATAGTCTTCACCAGTCTTGGAGAGCTTTAATAAATCAGACCCATCACAACATTATCTCAGGTATAATAAAAGGTTCCAGACTGCTGCATTTCCTGGCAGAGCAGACTAGGTCCTCGTTGTTGCGGTCCCTGTGCATTGTTTTGGTGGACAACTAGAAAAAGTTTGTCCTACTGTTCCAGGGGTTGGATACCTTGGGGGGAAAATTGAATGGACAAAATGCTGTTAGGGGGTCAGGAGTATTTATCTGGATCTGGATCTGGACCACAACATGGGCTTGTTGGCTCATAGAATTTAATTTTCTTCAATGGAGGGATTTGAGGACCTATGGACAACCCAGATTACAGAGGGAAGAGAAGCCACCAGGGGAACAAGAGGTATGGTAAGTAATCTTGCTCTGTACATTCCCCCTCCCCCCCACCAGACATTAATAAACACTTAATCCTTGCAGTTTGGGGATACCCCATACCCCTGAACTGCAAAGGTCCAACTGCAAGTGAAGATTTTTCAGATCCTGGAGAATGGCAATAGAGATATCTATTACACTATGACAATGATATAATATTGTACTGTCACTTAGATGTGAGATGTAAATTTTGGGATCCTGACCTATATAAACTGACATATAATAAATGTATTCTGCTTAATAGAACATTTTCAAATTGTGTTCACGTACTCCATATTTTTATTCAACCCTCATTGGTGCTCTCCATATCTATCGATAAATAAAAGTTGGGATTTATGAAGAGCGTCCTGAATTTGCTTTCCATTCCTGAATTTTTGCTGGAAATGTGTCAACAGTCACCAGTATAGGATTGAATGTGCTAGATCAGGAAGGGTCTGAACAGGCAAATTTGCTTTCCATTCCTGAATTTTTGCTGGAAATGTGTCAACAGTCACCAGTATAGGATTGAATGTGCTAGATCAGGAAGGGTCTGAACAGGCAGACAAATACACAATTTAATACAGTTACAAATTAATCATTAAATGTATTTATAAAACCTTCCCGTCAATTCAGCTTAGATTCTTCCCTTTATTTATTAAACCGGGGGTCCCCAACCCCCGGTCTGTGGCCCAGGCCGTCTGACAGCTGGGCCGTGAGAGAATGGAGACTAGCGATGGTCTCCGGCTCTGGCCCCTGCACCCCCAGCAGGGTCAGAAGAAGGACCCCACTTGGGGAGGGGGGGGGTGCACTGACCAGAGCCACGGACCATGTCCCCCGTATGCATCACAGGCTCAGGGCAGTGGGCAGGTTTGCGTCCCTGGACACAACCCACCCACTCTACCATTGCAGGCTCGGACCTGTGATGAGAGAGTGGGTTGGTTCTGGCATCATGACGGCACTATGGGGGAAGTTTCTTACCCAATGAGTGACACACGGCTCCCCATGCGCGGTTCGGAGTCTGTAGATTTAGTGGTCCGCGAGCTCAAAAAGATTGGGCACCACTGCATTAGAAGATGCAGCATTTACTTTTGTCATTGCAGTGCTCCTTTGATAATTGGCCACTAGGTGGCAGAGTGAGTTTTAGAATGAGTTTCCTAAATTGTAATATTATTATTATTATTATTATTATTATTATTATTATTATTAATAATCACCTGGGCATTACACCGATGTCCAGATTTCTGTACCAAAAGTGGTACACTTTTTTCATGAAATTTTTTTTTTTTTAATTGTAGACCTGTAACTTACAGAAATATGTCCGAACAGGGTTCTAGTAGATATCATGAATATAAAAAATAATTTGCTTTCCATTCCTGAATTTTTGCTGGAAATGTGTCAACAGTCACCAGTATAGGATTGAATGTGCTAGATCAGGAAGGGTCTGAACAGGCACACAAATACACAATTGAATTGTTACAAATTAATCATTAAATGTATTTATAAAACCTTCCCGTCAATTCAGCTTAGATTCTTCCCTTTATCCAAGCCCCCAGTCTGACGAGAGAATGGAGACCAGTGATGGTCTCCGGCTCTGGCCCCTGCAACCCCAGCAGGGTCAGGAGAAGGACCCCACTTTGGGGGGGGGGTGCACTGACCGGAACCACGGACCATGTCCCCCTTATGCAATGCAGGCTCAGGGCAGTGGGCAGGTTTGCGTCCCTGGACACAACCCACCCACTCTACCATTGCAGGCTCGGACCTGTGATGAGAGAGTGGGTCGGTTCTGGCATCATGATGTCACTATGGGGGAGGGTTTCTTACCCTTTAAATGACACATGGCTCGCCGCCCATGTGCGGTTTGGAGTTTGTAGATTTATTGGCTTGCAAGCTCCAAAAAATTGGGCACCACTGCATTAGAAGATGCAGCATTTACTTTTGTCACTGCTGTGCGCCTTTGACAATTGGCCACTAGGTGGCAGAGTGAGTTTTAGAATGAGTTTCCTAAATTGTAATATTATTATTATTAATAATAATAATAATAATAATAATATTATTAAAAATAATAATATTAAACAGGATTTATATAGTGCCCACATATTACTCAGCGCTGTACATTAAATAGGGATGCATCAATTTCAGCAGTGCATAGGGGCTTTGCATGGTTGTGAATGAAAATACAGCCAAATTCTATGTAACTATTAGAATTTGTCACTATTTTATGTTTTGTACACTTGTTCAACTGCATTCCAATTAGGGGTGGAACTATCAGCAATCTAAGCTAAGCAGCGTTCTCTTGCATTGTGTAGTGCTGTCAGTCTATCATTATGAACATGCTTACAGGAGGTGAGAGAAGAAAGATGACTTCATTGATCCACTATGGAATCTGCACAATATATCTCCATGGGAGTGATGTAGTGCACAATTCAGGATAAATGGCACAGCAACGGGTTACAGCCCTACACTAGTGTGAATGAGCTCTTAATCAGCACCAATCTGTTTTAAACTTTTTAATTATATTTGACATAAAAGAACTGAACTGAAGATTCAGATTGGTAGATGTGATTGTAAAATTAGGATTCTGATTACAACATCCCTGCTGTTACAAAATTCCCTTTTATGTACCCAATGCCACAGGCTTGTTGCTGTTTTGTACTGGCTGGTGACCCTCTTTAAAGGTTGGGGAGCTGCTCAGGCGAAAACTATAGGAAAGATCATTTTACAAACTTTTTTTTTCTTGTAGATGAAGAAGGACCCTTCTGCAGACATACATAACTGTTCATGATTTATTACAATATAACACTATTACAAGGCTTTAATGTAAATAGGACTTCTTTACTCCAGGTGGAAGGAAATGAGCTGTAGAAACCATTGACATGAAAGCATAGAATGGAGATTTAAAGTAGATTGGTAAAGCAGGAAATGAATAATGAACAGTCACATCTGAAAAAAGAAAAACAGCTGCTATTAGGTATAAAGTTTACACCCAGAAGTGCCCAAAATTAGCTACAGCACCCATCATATACATTTGCTATCAACAAGTGTCAAGCTTTCCTAAAAATGTTGCTGTTTGCCTGCCAATGGAGCCAGTAAAATGACAGTCTGGGCCTTTTCAGGACAACTGCAAATAAAATGGATTGACACCTAAATTCTGCATTAACCAACAAGAAAGTTATAGTGGAATCACTGGGAGGACAAAGAAATATTTTATATTAGGCTGTGCATTATCTAGCACAAATACACTATGGCCAAAAACATCAGCAAGTTATTGTTTCCAATGAATGGTACCGCATACAGTTGGGGGAAGGCCCTTTTTACATTTCAGCATGACCGTGCCCATGTGTACAAAGCCATCTCCATGAACACGTTGTCACATGCTTGGTGTAGAAGAACCTGAATGGCCCCACCCTAACCATGTTACATACCTTCAGGGTGAACAGCAAAACTACTTTACAGCCGGGTCTCCTTTTCTAGCAATACTTAACTTAACCCTGCTCTTTTGGCTGAATGGACGCAAATTTCTAAAAAATCTGGGGGAAAGTACTAATACCAACTCCATATTAATGCCCAGGGTTCAGGAATAAAAAGTCCAGCCATGCCATATGGGGTTGATGGTCAAATTTATGCAACCTCAGAGCTTCCTATAGACTTACCCCAGGCAAAGTTATTGGGTCAATGTATTCATATTAGTTCATCATAAAAAAAGAAAGCCAGGGCACATCCAATGAAAATGAATAACATTTTACAGCTTTCCTAATGGGCACCAAGGATTATTGGGTCTGATTATTAAAGCTCTCCAAAGCTGGAGAGTAGGGATGAACGAGCGAGAATAATAAGTTTTATCTCGCTGCGAATCGGGCCTTACTTGCTTACCGAAAATGTAGGCGAGAACGACCTTCTGATTC
>NC_092859.1:17990137-17991042 GCF_032062135.1 Pyxicephalus adspersus
ATCACCAAAATAAACAAAAACATTTGTGTTGGGTAGAATTAGGTCTTCTAACAGAAACAATATTAAAGAGAATGCTTAAGAGATATGAAAGGTTTTCTGCAGAAATCACAAAATCTGGTGTGGGTTTGGATGTCTGTTTAGTAAGGGAGAGCCCACCCCTATGCAAATAGCACGATGGTCATATCATCTTTTTGTCTTAATGGTCACTCTGCATTACCAGATCTTACCAGCAGGTGACATTTATGGTATAGTATATGTATTATATGTGGGAGTCCCCCCCCCCCATTACACATATGTTTTCTTAATGGTCACTCTGCATTGCCAGATCTTACCAGCAGGTGACATTTATGTTATAGTATATGTATAGTAAGTGGGACATTTTAAATTATGGACCCCAGCTGATCCCATTTCTTCTCTTTGCATGGGAAGCTTATGGCACTATTTTTATACTTCCAATGTACATGGTATGACCCATGGTTTCTGAAAACAGGTTTTTGCAAAAATTAAAGAATATGGCAAGCTTTCTGAAAATTGATAGGAAACTCACAAAGCTTGCATTTATAAATGGGGTTCTTGGTTAATAGTTGCCTTCGCCCTTTAACTTTGTCGTTTTAAAACATGTCATGCTGCCCTGTCAGCTCCTGTGTCCTATAGTGACATAGGGACCACAGTGTTCAACCCAGACATTTTTTTAAAGCTGGTTGGGAATAAATTGTAGGCAGGTGGCAGTCCTTATATTATGACCTAATTTTCTGCTATTTTTTGGGTGGTTACTGCGAAGTGCCGGGTGGTGCGCCCAGCTAAAGGGGGCTGGAGAGATATCTGAACCAGCAGACAAAACCTCAGATCTCAGTGGGGGCATGCCAACATCTAACACTGCCAGGAGTGCCCACTGCAGAAGATCT
>NC_092859.1:17992128-18002080 GCF_032062135.1 Pyxicephalus adspersus
TGATACATTATATATTCATCCCTATATGCGACACCCACATTAAAAAACTCTAAACTATGGATGTATTGAGTTTCCAAAAATATGCGGAGAACACAAAGACTCATCATGCTATGTAGCCACAGTCGTAGAACGGTTTTAATGGCATACTGTCTTGCGATTTCGATAATGGCTGCAGTCGGTGGCAAAGTTTATCTCCAAATGGCTTTAAGTAATTAAAACCTGCAAGCTCCAGAATGGCTTTTTTTCTACCTATAAAAAAAATGAGAAAAACCATAATGTTTTTCTGAAAACAATAATTAGTTATGAAAACATCTACAACTACATGATTTTTCATTGTAAATATTCTCCAAGGTGACTTAGTGTTGGTCCATTGGTGCCAGAAATGAATCCAATTTTTCCAGTGAGGCATCCAAAGTTTTAGGGAAAGGTGGTCTTATTTTGCAAATAGTTGATTTACCACTTGATTGTATTTTCGGCATGGTGGGGAACCGAAGGTCATGCCAGTTTGTATTTCGTCTGCTCAGAAACCTTGTTAAAATCCAAATAAACCTTTTTATAGTGAAGAATTAATTACCTCTGCTGCATGGAATCAAAAAGCTTTCCTCTCCAGCCTCTCCAGAATCGACTGTAGGTTCCTCACAGCTTCTTTCCGTGCCTGGCGAACACTGTCCAGACCGCCAGTTTCCACTGAATCTAGTTCTAATAACTGCTTTGTCAGCAGCTCTTCTAAACATCGGTAACTCATGTCAGTCTTCCTACCTACATACTCATCCACCTCCTTCTCCAGCTCCACCACCTTTTCCAAGACTTGGTTGATCTTCACAATGCCGGGATGGGCGCTGGCAGCATTGGCTGGAGAGGCATTAGCTTCTTTGGATCTTGGAACGGTTTCTTGGTTTGAAGGATCCTTTCGATTGTACATGTGGGGAGAAGCGCTTTAATGAGGGTTAGGTGGGGGTATTGGAGCAGGTGGGTTAGGCTTGGGTTCCGGTGTTGGTCCCGGTTGAGAGATATTAGAGGGGTAGCCAGGGAAAGATCTTTGATGGTTGTAGTTGGGTGGCTGAGATGGATCCTAAAATCAAAAATTAAGAAAAAATCTTAGCAAGGTTTACAAAAGCATTATTCTTGTTACACAATTATAATCAACAATAACGGGCTGCATAATGGCTTACATGGAAGATGAAACCAAGACATCACAAAATACTTGACCACAAGAACTCACCTATCTTTATGTGCACAGGTGACATTTTTTGGCAATGACAGTTATGCTTATAGGAAACAATTTTGCCAATAGCTAGGAATCTTCTAGACCAGTGGTCCCCATTCTTTCCGACAGCAGGGCCCAGTAACATAGAATAAAATTTTTCCATGGCCGAGTATATGTACAGCTTGCACTGCGTTCTGCTATTCTCAGCAGCTCGGCCTCCTGTCAGCACACTAGCTGAGAATAGCAGAGTAATGTACGGTAAGTGACCTGGGGTGCTGTCAGTTGGCAGAGCTGCTGGGAATGGCAGAGAAGTATAAGTCTTATATATATTGCTCTGGCAGTCTCAGCAGCTCCTGTGTAAAGAGAACCACCCTCACCCCCGCTGGTTGCACTCCTGCTGTCACACTGTCACTAGTTTTTGAGCAGTGTAGGGAGAGTGCTACGCTAAGGGAGACCCTACCTCCTGTCATTTGTGGTCCCCAACTCACCAGCCATGGACCGGCACCAGTCTGCAGGCCGGGGGACTACGGTTCTAGACTTCTACATGAATAGTTCATTAGGTGTTATTCTGATCTCACAATTGTCTTTAGCAAACAATGCAAAACAAAGATCGGTTGGTACTTCTTACCCATTTCTCCTGTCAACAGGAAACAACAGCATCCAAAATATTTAGTAGTAATGGTAAATTATCACAATAAGGGGACCAGAAACGTACTAAACCTTCCCTAATCCACTAAATAGCTCCCTGATATTGTCTCTATCAAAGCAATCTCTTATCACTTTTTATCTTTGTACCACCCTACTATGAGGACAGGGAGAGAATACAAATCTCTCCACCGGGGACACAGAAAGCAACTAACAGAGGTTCTAACTCTGCCCCTTTGGTTAAAAAAAATAAAGGGACATACATTTATATTATTGAGCGGATATCACTATCGCTTACACAGTTCCTTTTTCCATAGAGTAAGGTGCCATTGTCTGTATAATGACCATCTCCTAAACCCCAAGCACTCACCTTACCTACACTCCATTGCTGCTCCTCCATAGTTGGTGCTAAAATCAACAGGGTGAGCAAAATAGGAGAATAGTCGCACTGCCCAGGTCAAGTGACTGTGATCTAATAACAGTCTGATAGCACTCCAGTATTCCCCCCAGAAATGTCTTTAAGCTTGATGGGAAGAAGCTGTGGCAGCCCCTGTATTGTGATCTAACTTTTCAGTAACCACCCAAGAACAGCCGGGTGGCTACTGAAAAGTGCCGGGTGGTGCGCCCAGCTAAAAGGGGCTGGGGAGAAATCTGCACTCTTACAGGGAAGTTGGTCACCTGGTCTCCCAAGGTGACAATATTTCCTTATTCTAGCCATAAAATGTGCAATAATTTTGATCTGTTACAAGCAAATATGAAATCAATCAAAATATGTTTTTCTATTGATCAATTTTGATTGATATTTAGGCAGAATGTCAACTAAAATTAGGTCAAATAATTAAACATGGAATTACAGATGGTAACAGCATAAGTGGATGGTTCATTAATAATTTATGGTCAACCAAAAAAAGGACTGATTTGTAAGTTGACTATTCTAGTGATCGAAAGTGCAGGTATTCTAAAATCCAGGAATGACAGATATGAGGGGGGATATCCCATTCCCATGGTCTCCACCCATGTTGTAGACTCCTGATGTTTTAGATCTAACAAAGCGTACTGTATCTATAGCCAAATAAACATTTCAGCATACCATTGCGTCAATAATACACAAACATTGATGAGTCATTAAGGAGAGTCACCGCGCTCTTTGTAACACGAGGGAGCCACCATAGCTGTGTCATTCCCATCAGATGGCTGTGTCATTCCCATCAGAATTGTTTTTGCAGACAGTCACACAGATACTCGGGACAGCTAAGCAAATATTTAAAATATGACATTCTGCACAAGGGTTATCCACTAGAGACACTAGAGAAGGGTGGCTACACAACTCATGATATATGCTAGCAATCTGGTGTAGGGGTGTAAAGTTCTATCTAGATCAAAGAAGAGAGATACTTAAGAATATATTGCAGCTACCAGTCTTTAGATGTATTGGCTGCATTAGTCTTCTTTTTTAGGATTTCTTTCCTTTATTTGTAACCTGGTAATCCTGCCACTAACACTCTATGTGCTAATGTAACATCAACCTACAATGGTCAAGTAGAGTTGTTAACCTAGGCTACTTGTTTTTAAATACCTTTCTCCCTCTCTTCATCCCCATAACAAAAGTAGAAAAAGTGTTCTGTAGTCCACAGACGTAAACTAGCAGAGCTACCAACACTGTTTGACATATCATTGCTGCATAGGCTGCACAGGAAGCCAAGAGGTACTATGGATTTTATTAGGTTGTGCAACCCATTAACAGAACCACTGCTGGGGTGAATTCTTCCTATATGGCTGACAGGTAAGTTATCAATGCTTCCAATACCCCATTGCAATCTTTGTTTGCTTCAAATTGTATCCATTTCTTAGTTTGCAGGTCTGATGTAAGATAGTAGAGAAGGACAGTATAATATTAAAAAAGCCTTTGATTATTGCAAAAATGCATTTACTCCAGTAAAAAAGTGTCTAGGGACAATCACACAAGATGCACCAAAAATGGAGAACCTTGAGAAAATGAGATGGATTTTTATACTGTCAAGGGGAAGGCAAGAAGACTGAGCTGTGTGTGCTAGATTTGATCTCTGGCTGGTCATAGACTGAGATGAAGCAGAAGAGGATCTGAGCTGGGTATGTGATGGGTTTGTTCCCTGTTGGCCATAGTGTAAGATAAAGCAGGAGGCTGAATGAGTTCAGCGTGTGCAGATATGTTCTCTGGTTGATCATAGAGTGAAAGGCAACAGCAGAGGGACTAAGCTGTGCATGCAATAGATGTGTTCTTTGTTAGGTCATAGAGTGAAAGACAAAAAGACTGAGCTGTGTATGTGATAAATTTGTTTTCTGCTATAGAAAAAGATAAAGCAGAAAAGGGGACAGAGCTGTGTGTGCAGATTTGTCCTCTGATTGATCATAGAGTGAAAAGCAACAGCAGATGGACTGAGCTGTGCATGAAATAGATGTGTTCTCTGGTTGATCCTAGACTGAGAAAAAGATAGACTGAGGTGTGTGCATGTAATGGTTTACCTTTCTGGTTGGTTATAGAATGAGAGACAGCAGAAGAGGGACTGAGTTGTTGAGACTGATTTGTTCTCTAGTAGGTCATAGAGTAAACGGGAGCAGTAAACAGACTAAACTTTGTGTGTTCATGTGTGTGGTAGATTTGTTCTTTGGTTGCGGATATATGCAGCAGCATAGAGCTAGATATACATACAATTAAGATTTGTATTTGGTACTGGGATTTTGACTTATAAACAGAGATAGCAGTATGGAATAGAAATATATAAATAGATATAATAATAATAATAATAATAGAAATAGAGACTACACGGAGATTCAGAAGAAAGTTTCTTAAAGCACTTCTATTGGAATTGACAAGGGATTGCTGGCAGACTGTCAGGACATTATACAATGTGTAGTTCCTCAACAGGTAAACATGTATTCAGAAGCTGTTGTGAATAACATGCTGCTTACCTTTACATCATACACTACTTGCTGTCCATCTCCTCCCGTCCACTGTTGTCTGCCACCAGCTATATATTGGCCACTGTTTGGATTGTGTGGAGGAGGAGGAGGAGGTGCTGTGTGCCATTGGTATGGGTTGTGAGCTCCATACATGTTCCAGTTCTCATTTTGTGGGCTTTGTTGAGGCATTCCCTGAAAAACATGATGTCCATTTATCAATCAGTGCATTATAAAGAGCCATAGGATTATTCAGTGTTTCCAATATTTCCAGGTTTAGGGCAAGTTAGTACAAGATAAAATTTGACCTGTCTTGTATGCATTTACCCTGGGATTATGAGTTAGGAATACCCTTATGTGAACTGATGCTCGTCCTAGAATGTGCTAAAAATGGGCTGCTAATTGTGCCAGCAGCAGAGCTAATCAGACCTAAGGTGGATTTGTGGATAAAATAAAGAATTAAGCACCATTCTGTCACCAGTATTACCACTTCAGTTTTTGTCCTCTGAATTTTCCCGTGTAACACAAACGCTGTATTAATGTTCCTTATAACCACGCAGTATCATTAGGTGTATTTTTAGCCCACTGTTCTACTTTAAAGCTCCTTTTTTGCTGCCAGCCTACAATAACACATTGATTGGTGTTTGTACACAAATCCATCCTTAGCAGAGTCATGTAAAGTGAGCATAAATTACGTCACTATCTACCCCATGTTACCTGTTCACAATTGTGTTAATGGGTTTGTTAAGGAGGGGAGGAAGAGGAGTGTCCTGACAGGGGGGTTGAGAGATGGATCGAAATTAATGGGGTCAGGTGGGAGTATTAAGAGCGGCTTGATGGAGGTAAAGGGTGTCAGGAGACGAGCAGCTTTGAAAAGCATGGACACCTTCGGAGCTAGGCTACAGTTGCCACCTTTGCAAGCTTTGTGGATGTCATCAGCGGCTTGTTAGCGGTGAATAATATCCACTCACTAAAAGGCAAAGTCTCATGCACCCCCTAAATGCAAATCCACGATTGTTTTACAAACCGCTTCCAAAGGGATACAGAGAGATGACCAGCTGCAAGCAATGTTATTCTGACATATCACTTATGTCGCTGCCAGTGTTAAAGTGAATCCCTTCTATATTCCCATTGCACTAAATACTTTTTGGGTTTCAGGATGAAAAGTGCTGTAGCAATAGCTGGCTGGTAAATCAGTGCAGAACATACAGATAAAATGTCACCAGCACACATACATCTTCTGGGAATGTCCACATTCTTTATCACAGAAAATACGGTGCAGCATTTCTGCGTCCCGCAGGAACCCTTCATCGGGTAATTGGATAGAATGGCTGATATGCTTTATTGTTATCTGTGCCCCTATGGAGGAGATTTTATTTTGCCTCATGTCAATATGGAGAAATATTTGCAATGTACAAACCTAGAACTTAGCTAGAACTTAAAATTTCCCTGCATCCCTCATTTTCTGTAAAGGTGTCACACAGACAGAATATGAGAAGAAATCAGGTCACAGACAGAAATAACATCTCCCTACGCCATCTATAAAAAGCAGCTGAAGTTTAAAATATAAAAATGACAAAATCAGGCACTTCATCCATTATAATCATCCAAAATGTTGTCCGTGGATCTACGTCAGGATTACATGTGATCCAAATCTATCAGTACTTCCTCTTAGGTCGTAAACTCTTCTGGGCAGGGACCTCTCCACCTCCTATGTCAATGTTTGAAACCCCTATTTACTGTGTGATGCTACCTAATATGTTGGCGCTTTATAAGTACAACTTATTAATAATAATTTGGAAATATCTGATATTCCCACCTTCCTGGATACAGAACAAAACACAGACAGTTCCCTTATCTGCATCACACATATAGGTAGAATGGGCTGCATTAGTAACTAAACCCAATAATCTAACATACTGCAGCTTGCTAGCCTTCAGTTTGGGCAAATATGTATGATTATATTGCTAAGGGTCCAGGAGATATAGCTTTCAATTACATTACCAGAAAAAGATCAAAGAATTTTGTATTCATTAGATCGTTTCCAGGATTCATACAGCTCAGTCACACATAGAAATATTCTATTTACCGAGAATGCATTCATGACTAACGTATCAAGGTTACTATACAAAGGCAGCAGCTACTTGTTTCCTGGAGTTATGAAGCCCACTCATACATTATGTCTTACACAAATATTTCATTTACCAAGAAAGCTTGTATGAATAACATTCACAAGGCAGCTACTACTCACCGGAGGGTTGGGGTACTGAGGATAAGTGGGATGCTGTTGAGGATATCCCCATGATGGATGGGTTTGCGGTGCACCACCTTGCTGCTTGTAGGGATCGACGGCATAATGCGGCTGTGAGGGAGGAGGCGGATAATAAGGATTTGGTGGGTGAAGGCCAGGGTATTGCGGGTTCATAGACTGACCATAGGCTGGTCCATAGGAACCATTGGCATAGTGCTCCATAGCCTGTAAATGACAGTAAAACAATCATACCTTAACATGCTTACCAAAAAATAAAAACATTCTTTGCCACCAAAAAGCAAACCAAACAAGGGGTCCCCAGCTTGTTACATCCACAAATAATCCTCCATTTATACGTATATATATCTTTAGCAGTAATCTCCCTGACCCCTTTTAGCTGGGCGAACCACCCAGCACTTTTCAGTACCCATCCGGCTAACAATAATAAAATAAAGGATTGGATATTTTTGAACAGATCCATGAGGGAATTTTAATAGGATGTATTAAATATTGAAGTGAGGGTTGTAGGTTTGTGTGTTGTTTTACGGTATTTGAAAATGTAGGAGATATGATTAAACAGAATAATGTTGTTGATTCTAAAACGAAGGATTTGTCCCTAGGATTTATTTAGTATTAATAAAAAACAATGAAATAGTAACCACCTGGTTGTTAATGGGTAGTTACTGAAACGTTGGGACACAAAACCCACCACTGGGCCACCACCCGCCTACAGCTTCTTCCCTTCTAGCTTTAAAGAAAATTCTGTGAAGAATTAGGGCTTAGTATGCCAAATAAATGAAAACAATAGCAGGGCACAGCTCCCAATATAAAGCAGAAGCAAGCCGGTTCTTTTTCCAAGGGCAGAACATACCTGTCCTCCGACTGTGTAGTTGGGGGGATAAGGAGGCCGGGGATGACCCGAACTAGACCAGCCGCTTGGATCGTATCCTGAATATGGTGTATTCTAAAAAAAAACAGACTTTTTTTTGTTGGCTGAGCTTTATTACTGTGTCTACAAATACAAGCATAGTAAATACCAATACAATACAACAATACATATTCAGAAAATAGATCAGAAATAGGAATATACTAATTTATCATCCGGGATCCAAAGAACATTAAAGCAGTTTGATATTTCAAATAACAACTGGGGTTTGAGTTGGTAGTTTACTGTGATCTGCTTGGGTAAACCCATAAAGAAAACATATATACCGGTATCCTGAACAATGAGCAACATTATATGTATGAGGAAGAAGTACAATAACCATTCCCATACAAAGCTATTATTCCAGGAACAAAGCTTCTGAGATTCTACAGGTTACACAAAAACAAGCAACACTTATTTGTACGCGTATAAAAAAAGAAACTTATCAATATTGCATAGGCATGATATGTTTTATTAATATTGTCCAGTATTTACATAGCACCAACATAATATGAGCGCTGTACAA
Organism: Pyxicephalus adspersus; assembly: GCF_032062135.1. Lineage (NCBI taxonomy): Eukaryota > Metazoa > Chordata > Amphibia > Anura > Pyxicephalidae > Pyxicephalus > Pyxicephalus adspersus. The sequence goes on from NC_092859.1 coordinate 18,000,620, forward strand.
AGTCCAATGTCATGTCACTAGCTGTCCTTCAAAGGGACTCACAATCTATTGTCACTACCATAGACATATGTCTTTAAATACAGTCTAAGGTCAATTATGGGGGGAAAGCCAATTAACTTAACTGCATGTTTTTGGAATGTGGGAGGAAACCGGAGTACCCGGAAGAAACTCACTCAAATACAGGGAGAACCTGCAAACTCCATGCAGATAGAATCTTGGCTGAGATTTATTCCCAGAGCAGTCTGGGTTAGCTAAAAATCCAGAAATGCCCTCTTTAAGGTATAATCTCTGTTACTGACAACATAGGGGATGAAGTCTCTGACAACACAAAGGTGCAGTTACAATGAACAAACTTCCCGGATTTCTCTGTGCTAAAAAACAACATCAAAATGCAAACTATTAATATGAAGAATATAAACCATAACTTCCCACACAGCATAGGTTGTGCCTGTGATTGATTTCTCTATACAAATCTCCCTAGGCATGTCAAAGGGAACTCCTTCCTATATCCTTATTTGCCTTTATCTTCTAATCCAAAACACAAAGTTACAACAATGTCCATGTGTATGGAGTTCCCATTTCTTGGGGTCACCTTACCCACCCTTGTTGGGAATAAACAAATCTGACATTACAAAGACCTGTGACACACATCAAACAATGGCAAAGTATTAGAGTGACCATGACAAAAAAGTGATGGGAAAGGCAAAACTATCTCCAGGAAGCGAGGAGAAATCTTAACAGCAACACTTTTTCTGGGGACAGCAAATGGGGGTCTTCACTCTTTTTGGAGAGATTTCTTGTTGTGTTTTCAGGGAAATAAGTAAAAAAAAATGCACTGTGGCTCAGTTGGTATATATAATACCTTACAACTTGGCTCAGTGGTTATATATTATTATTACAGTATTTATATAGCGCCATCATATTACGCAGCGCTGTACAAAGTCCATAGTTGTGTCACTAACTGTCCCTCAAAGGGGCTCACAATCTAATGTCCCTGCCATAGTCATGTCACTAATACAGTCTAAGGTCAATTTTTGGGGGGAAGCCAATTAACCTAACTGCATGTTTTTGGGTTGTGGGAGGAAACTGGAGTACCTGGAGGAAACCCACGCAGACATGAGGAGAACCTTGCAAACTCCATGCAGATAGTGTCCTGGCCGAGATTCGACCTTGGAACCTAGCACTGCAAAGGCCAGAGTGCTACCTCTGAGCCACCATGCTGCTCACAACTTGGCTCAGTGGTTATATATAATACCTTACAATTTATCTCAGTGCTTATATATAATACCTTACAATTTGTCTCAGTGGTCATATATATTGCCTTACAACTTGGCTCAGTGGTTACATATAATTCCTTACAACTTGTCTCAGTGGTTATATATATTACCTTACAACTTGGCTCAGCGGTTATATAAAATACCTTACAATTAGTCTCAGTGGTTATATATAATACCTTACAAC
>NC_092859.1:18002619-18057591 GCF_032062135.1 Pyxicephalus adspersus
TCAGTGGTTATATAAAATACCTTACAATTAGTCTCAGTGGTTATATATAATACCTTACAACTTGTCTCAGTGGTTATATAAAATACCTTACAATTTGTCTCAGTGGTTATATATAATATAAGCAGGGGTGTGGGTTATATATAAGAGCCTTACAACCTGGCTCAGAAGATAGCGCTCTCGCCTTTGCAGTGTTGGGTCCCAATTTCAAATCCCAGTCAGAACACTATCTGCATGGAGTTTGCGGGTTCTCCCTGTGTTTGCGTGAGTTTCCTTCGGGTACTCTGGTTTCCTCCCGCATCACAAAAACATGCAGTTAGGCTAATTGACTTCCCCTCAAAACTGCCCTTAGATTGTATTAAATACGTATGTCTATGGTAGGAACATTAGATTGTGAGCTCCTTTGAGGGACAGCTAGTGACATGACTATGGTCTTTGTACAGCGCTACATAATATGTCAGCTTTACATAAATACTGGATAATAATATTATTAATAAAGAAACACTTTCTAAATAAAGGCACTGACAGAAAAAAAACAAAAACCTGTAAAGGGGTTTAACTAATCTACTGCAAATAATAAAAGTAAGATTTAATATTAATAAAATTCCCTACTATAGCAGCCCATAAACAATGAATCTAACAGATCTTCCATCTAGCTTGTAACGTACAGAGAAGGTGGATTGGTAATCTTACCTGGAAGGTGCATTACAGGGAAATGTCTTCATTCAAATTGTGTTGTAAAATTTAAACAAGCATGAGTCACTGAGTGACGACACTGCACACGTGGTGAATATTGTGTGAACAGGCAACACCACTGCTGGAGGAATGCTTGTATCGTCATGCTCAGTACATACACAGAGCTGGACGCATACCAAAGAAGAGATCACCTAGGGATGATGATGACATACAAGGTCGTGCAATGCCCAGACAGACAATTATGGGAGCAATTGTGAGCACAAACTGTGATAGTAAATAGGAAGAGACAACGGGCTGATTTATCCCCAGGACGGGAGAAGACTATCATGGGCAGTGTTCAACCCAGAAAGTATTTGAAGCTGGGTGGTAAGAAATTGTAGGCGGGTGGCAAGCACTCAATTGTGACCCAACTTAAAACAGGGGTGGTCAGGGGCTGGGGATGATACTGATGGGAGAACCTGGGTGATCCAGCAAACCTGGAATAGATCCGGTACAAAAATCAAGTCTTGATTTATTAATCAGGCCCAACGTGGCCCCCTCGCCCTAAAACCCTGATACTCACCAGCACTAAAATCCTGTGTATTATCCAGGGTATTGCATTCCCAGTCATGTGATAGGGCTCAGGCCCCATATCAGAATGTAGTCATGTGTTGCCTATGAAGTGTAACGGTATAGCTTGTATGTAAAGGACTCCCCCCAATCTCTGATACTACCCGTTAGGGATAACTTGCAGCATTTTCTTTTCTTGCAGACAACACCCAGTACTTCCAGGTATGGGTTGCATGGATTGTCCCCGTTAACGAATTTAGATGTAGCAGCCAATCATAAGGCTGGATTCTGGTCACATAGCTTAGTATGTGACACTAAGGCTCACCTTAGTGTAGGACATTGGGGAGTGCTATGATTGAAATTGTAGATATGATAAGGGCAGAAGCAGGGGGTGTTAGGTCTGATAAGATAAGAATCAGGGGTTTGGGGGGCCCTAACATACTCACCGTTACTTTGCACTGCATAGGCAACACCCAGTGCATTCTGTTCATGTGATTGTCTTCTCAGTGAAAGCGCCACTGACCGTTAAAGGTGAGGTCGGTCACATATCTGAGGATTTAATATCACAGCTCCCCCTAGTGTCAGACATTGGGGACAATAGTGCCAGCTATAACAGGGGCAGAAGTGGGGGGTTATCAAGGCAAGCAACAGGGGTTTGGGGGTCCTTTACATACACGCTGACCCTATGCACTGCACAGGTGGCAGTGTCATCCTTAAAAGCCCCCTAACTTCACGCCACCTAAGCCAACAGAAGCTTTAATTTATTACTGTAATTGCCTTTAGTATTAAACTTTAGTTTAATACTGTAATTGCCAGATACAATTATAATTGTAATGATTAAATAAAGATATACATTGATATCTGTTCATTTATTATCAGCCTACAATAATTATAAACAAAAACAGATACTTTACTTTAGGTGAACAGCTCAATCTAAAGTTAACTAAAGCTGCGTACACACTTCCAATTTTTATCGTTGGAAATGAACGACGAACGATCGATTGGGCAAAAATCGTTCGTAAAAAAAGTAACCAACGACGCCGACGAACGAGGATAGTCGTTGGAAATAAACGACCGGACTGGCGGATCGGATTGGACGACGATCGTTGACCATCTATCGTGTGTACGGTCGTTCATTGATCGTCCATGGTCTGAGCATGCGCGGTGAACGAACGTTCGCTCACTTCCTGTGGTGCACGTCACTTCCTGTATCGTTCAAACGATCGCATCTATCGTGTGTACAATATCTGCGAACGATCGTGTCGTTATCTGTATGTACAGGATTGGTGCTATACGATCGTTCGCAGATATCGTGCAGGATCGTTCGTTTACCAACGATAATAATTGGAAGTGTGTACGTAGCTTAACATGTGCAGAAGCTAAATTTGGCCTGGGCATCTAGACACCAATGACTCGGGTTTATACAAGGGTAAATATTTCCACAAAGACACAAGGTCCTTATAATGCCAAATCTATGTCCTGCTCTAACCAGAGGTAAAGGACGACCTTTCGGACTGCATACGAGAGGCAATCATTGTATAATCACATCTATTGCCCCTGTGTGTTCACCCTCCCAGCACAGGAGTTGTCCTCACCTCGCACCCACAATGACTGGCACTATACCATCTTCTAATATATGACCTCATATGCACAAATAATTGGCATATGTATGGGCATGTTCATTTAGAGGTGTTATGACATTGCCCTGCCAAGGAACATTACTCACACAGAATTTAAATATTAGGATAGGGAGAGGCTTAAAGGAGAAATATGAGACATGGTACAGGACGGCGTATTATGAGGATATTATCTAATCTATTTCCAGAAGCTATATAGATTGCTTTACCATAGTGGATCGGACTGAGCATGTATCACTGATTTATCTACACAGTCATATAGTACACCTTACCAGTCCTTGGATAAGGTGCCTGCATTTGTTTTCTTATATTTGACTGATGCCAATGATGTTTTTAGCTATCTGCAAGGGTGACATTCTTCCCACCGGCCAGCAGTGTAAGAGACATTCTTCCCACTGACCACCATGCTAATGTGACCTGTGAATATAGGAATTATAGGAGGGGTTCCCTGAAGACCTGAAAGTTATTTCAAGGTTTCCCCCATGTACAAAAGGCAGCAGAGGGTCTCCATGTGTGTGTTAATCTTTCTATTTTCTTTCCCAAACCTTTTACATTGTAACTTTCTCTTCTAAACAAAACTTTCACCATGAGTTGAGGATTTTGTTTTTCTCATCACATTACTTGGAGTGGAGTTTTATCATTTTACAATTAAAGTATTAAAATTTCAGTTTTAGGAAGTTAAAGATATTATAACTCATCAAGGTTTTTTGTTTTTATGTACATGTAGCATTGTACTTATTGTTAAAAAAAAATTCCAGCCACTACATTTAAGGCAGAACTCAAGTTCCAGTTTAAAAATGTTGAATCAGGCCAGGCTTTATTACAGAAAGGGACAGGGGATGTCGCTTCTGCAAGAAGCATTCTGACTGCCTGATTGCTTCATGAAACTGTCAAAATTGCTGAGCTGCCAAAGCCGGGATACCTTACAAAACCCCAGCCCAACCAATCAAGAAGCTTGAAGTTTGGAATGAGGTAGAGAAGGAAGAAGATGGCGGCACCTGTGCTGCGACAGAGGAGTAAAATCTGGGTATAGTACTGCTTTAAGGAGTGGTAAGTTTTTTTTTTCCTATTTACTTGTATTTATATAGCACCAACATAATATGCAGCGCTGTACAAAGTCCATAGTCATGTCACTAGTTGTCCTTCTAGGGAGCTCACAATCTAATGTCCCTACCTCAGTCATATGTCTTTAATACAGTCTCATTGTATATGTATTTAATACAATATAAGGGCAGTTTTGAGGGAAAGACAACTAGCCTAACTACATATTTTGGGGATTTGGGAGGAAACTCGAGTACCCAGGGGAAACCCACACAAACACAGGGAGAATCTACAAACTCCATGCAGATAGTGTCCTGGCTGAGTTTTGAACCTGAGACCAAGCGCTGCAAAGGCCAGAGGGCTAACCACCGAGCCAAGTTGTAATTTATAACATTGTTCCTGTGCTTCAATCTGTCAGTACTCCATCACATTATAACAAAGGGTTGCAATGCCTCTGCCCACCAATCTGCAGGCATACAAATCAGCCTGGTTATGGCCAATTTATATATGTGCCTAATGCTAAATACACATTGGGAATGCAGAATGATGAGGTTTTGTAGCATTGCTGATGTAGACTTATACTAAACCTGAATGAGTGCAGCAATGCAAATTAAAGCTGAAAAAGGTTAGCAGCCTGACTTCCTCCAGGTGTTATAACGTAAACTCATAGAAGCACCTGCTGGGGTACCCAGATAAAGACTTTAGGGTATGGGGTAAACTCCCCCCCAACTTACAATGCTGTGCCAGGTAAACCTATCCACAAGCCTAGTTCTATGGCCTTACAGAATGTTGGGATGTGCACAGGATTTTGGAGGATTCCAGCAGAATAACAGATAAGAGGACAGGAGCTGTAAAGGTGGAATATAGCACTGACCATCCGACCTTTACCTGGACAGCATGCACAGCTCAGCATTATTCTCTGCAGGATTCAGTGCTGCAACAAAGTTACCCTCACATGCATGCCAATGAGTTACATCATCCTGACACAGCCAATGACAGCTCTGCTTTCTTGCCAAAAAGTCTTCAGCATTCAAAGGTTTCAGGATGCCTGGTCCCCCCTTCTACAAATGGCTTCTACTGCTCACCAATAAACAGACAGCAGTGACACAGAGGGGCCAATGTTTGCAGCAGGGGAGCATGAACCTGAGGCTCCAGGAAGTGCTAGTGATTTTGCAGCACAAGTGCACATGTGGAAGGACAGGAATGCTTTACTTTGCAAGTAATATTTTGTTTTATTAATGTAATGAAAGAAACCATTTAAAGGAGATCGACAATGTATTTATCAACAGCGAAATGTTCATTGGTGCCTAGTGTATGACCTCTTCCCTGGGGACACCATTCCTTCTATTGTGCTCTGATCATTCCCAATATACAGCTTCTGATTCCAGGTATTTACCATCAGATTGTAGACATGGCATGGTCACTATCAGTCCCTCCATTGCTGAATGCTGTACTAGAAGCAGGGCCACATGGGGTGGGGATATAACTGGGGCCACGTGGGGCAGGGATATAACGGGGGGCATGGGGCAGGGATATAACGGGGGGGCCTCATGGGGCAGGGATATAACGGGGGGGCCACATGAGGCAGGGATATAACGGGGGCCACATGGGGCAGGGATATAACAGGGGGGGGGGCTCATGGGTAAGGGATATAACGGGGGGCCTCATGGGGGCAGGGATATTAGTGAAGCCACATATTCATCTCACCAGTTTTGCATTATGTGACCTTTTGACCTTCAAGCAAACTTTGATCCAATCCATGCAACCTAACTTTGTCCCACACATGACTCCTCCCCTATACCGAATGAATGTAAATAATCTCTTGGCCACTAGAGACAGACAGCCAATCAGCGACTGCGACTGTTCCGCCTACTAATACCGGTAGCTCCCCCAGCACATTATCAAGGAGTTTGGTGTCTGGGAAGATGACGGGGCCACTCAGTGCGACACCGCAGGACAAACATGATGACTTGGAGAACAATCTAATATAAGAGGATGGGGTTGACAGATGAAAGTAATGAATATAAGATGGGGACGAGGGATATAAGATGGGGATGACCGATATAAGATGGGAGATGGGGATGACGGATAAAAGATTGGGGATGGGGATGACAGATATAAGATTGGGGATGACGGATATAAGATTGGGGATGACGGATAAAGGATGGGGGATGACGGATAAAGGATGGGGGATGGGGATGACGGATATAAGATGGGGATGACGGATATAAGATGGGGGATGGGGATGACGGATATAAGATGGGGGATGGGGATGACGGATATAAGATGGGGGATGGGGATGACGGATATAAGATGGGGGATGGGGATGACAGATATAAGATTGGGGATGGGGATGACGGATATAAGATTGGGGGATGACAGATATAACAGGGGGATGGGGTGACACATATAACATAGGGTGACATATAAGATGGGGGATGGGGATGTCAGATATAACATGGGGTGACATATAATATGGGGGATGGGATGACAGATAAAAGATGGGGGTTGGGGTGTCAGATATAAGATGAGGGTTGGGGTGTCAGATATAAGATGAGGGTTGGGGTGTCAGATATAAGATGAGGGATGGGATGACAGATATAAGATGGGGGTTGGGGTGACACATTGAGGTGCCGGTTCCGGTATCAGTGCGGGGACTTGGGATGAGTTTGGTGATCACACCCCTCCCCCTTACCTGAGCTCCGCCCATGTCCCCGCCTCCCGGCCAGTTTCTTCCAGTCTCCGGAGGATAATACCCGGCTCCCCAGCCCGCCGCCTCCTCCTGCCTCTGCCGGCCCAGCACCTCTCCCCCCGGGTAATATCCGCCACCATCCCCGGCTCTGTGCGCGGCAGACATGGAACTAACAGAAGACACACGGCCGCGCAAACACACTCCTACTACGCATGCGCGGAGCCCAGCACGGCAACCGGGTATCAGCCAATCACAAAGCTTAAGGCTCTCGGACAACTAATGGCACGCGAGCGCGTAAACATAGCCACGCCCATTAGAGATTTGTACACCCAATGAGAAGTGAGGAGAATTAGCTGTCATTTTTCTGAAGTTCCCGCCCTAACTTGTCCTTATAATGATCCTGTCCAATAGTGAGTAAAACTTTCCTGTGGCGTCAGCATTCCTTTCCACCAATGGCAGGCGACCACCGTTCACACAATTATACTTCGCCTTCTCCCACATCGCCTCCTAGCCAATCAGGACGTAAAAGCGCGTTAATCTTTAGAGGTCACCCACCAATGCTAAGCTATTCTGGACTCCTCATCCAATCAGTATGTGGGTTCTCCTGGCCGCGCCCCCTGGATACGTGATGTCTCTCCTACGAATCCCACGCCTCTAAAAGACCGCCGCGCCGCCGGAAGTCGTGTAAAAACGATGGCGGAATTCCTTGTTTCCGGTGTTGCGCGGTGTCCCGTGTGACGAGAAGCCCCGTGCCGGGGCGGGAGGCAGAATGAATTATATGCCGGGGACAGCCAGCCTCATAGAGGACATAGACAGTCAGTATACACCCCTCTTCATTCAGCGTGTGTGTATTGGTATGGCCCCCAGGAGCATGCTGGGACTTGTAGTTCTGAGGTATTGCTGAAACCTCTCACTCTGCAGCCAGGCTGCTATGTGGCCCTTTGCTGAGTTCTTGGGACCACAGACTGGCCTTGTTATAGAAGAGAGGCCTGTGTCTGCTATCTGTATGTACTCAGGGACAGCTTTGTGTCTGTATAGCATTGGGGCGATTTCACTTCACTTCCTGCCCTGGTATTTGAAACAGGAAGTGGGGACAAATCCTATATTTAAGTGGGGGAGCTACCAATGCTTCTGCAGTGCCAACTAATTTATATACCAATCACCTCGGCTTCTAGATTGAGCTGCTAACAAATCACAAAACCTCCAACCCGTCTACCGTACTAAAGGAGTGTAATTCCTCACATGGCCACTAGAACAGCTGGAGCTGGCATACCAAGGGTTAAAAATAGGACAAGTAATCTCTAATCGTTACCCTATTGGTTCATTGATGTGACAGCCCGCCATTATAACATCCAATAGGAGCGTGAAAAAACAGAAGAAACAAGAACTCATGAGAATGGCATGCAGTGGATTTATCTACATTTGCTAGAGCAGGGGTGTCAAACTCAAATACACAGTGGGCCAAAATTAAAAACTTAGACAAAGTCGCGGGCCAAACTTTAATAGCACCGCTACTTCAATTCCCTGCATCTATAAAACAGTCCAATGCGGGGCCACACATAGGCAGAGAGCCCGCTGGTCTATAGACGTGAGTGATGCCGGGAATTGTATCGGCAATATTTCAAAGCAGTGGTGGGCCAGCTGCAATTCATATTTAGGATTCCTTTGGGGGCCAAAAAAAAAAGGACATTGTGGGCCAGAGTTTGACACCCCTGTGCTAGAGAATGTAATGTGAAACCAAATGAATTGCGGCATTCATTTGGTTTCACATTGCTTTCCCTGGCACAGTAAAACAATTACTATAGCAATATCTCTATGATAATTCCTGATTATTGACTTTACCTGTCAGTATAAACTCCGCAGCGTCCACACATAGGCTGCTGTTCAATAGACACGAGTGATGCCGCTACTACAGTTCCCGGCATCACATCATTAAAATGTGGGGCCACACATAAGCAGAGAGGCCGCTGGTCTAGAGACGCGAGTGATGCCGGGAATTGTAGTTGCGGCATTGTACTATAGAACAGCAGCTTAATATGAATTGCAGTTGGCCCGTCATTCCTAGGGATTGCAGTAGCGGCGAGCCAGCAGCAATTCATATTAAGAATTCTTGGGGGCCAAAAAAAAAGGAGTGCCGAGCCAAATTTTTCCCGCGGGCCATACTTTGACACCCCTGTTCCAGAGGAAGGTAAAAAAACCTTGTTCTTTGTAGCTTTTCACCAATTGCAGGTAAAAAAAGATCAAATTTGTTTTCATAGATGCACATAAAATGTTCACTAATTGTCAGCTATAATCCATCTGAAACGTGTGTGCTGCTAATGAGAGGATTCTGCACAAGTGCTTACAATTCTCCTGATTACCCTTGAGTCTGACCATTTATTCAGAAAGGGGGGTTGTGGTATAGATAGTACTTTCCGTATAAATGTCTGAAGGTCATGCATTGAATCACAGCTGTGTGGAGAAGGAGAGGTCTTTGTAACGTGACAACTCTGATAAGCTGAGATATGAATTGTGAGGTTCCGTGCGTCAGACGCTGCATGGAGGCCACACAGGCTGGGCCAAGGACCGACCTTCAGCGCGCTTTCTGATTGCAGCTGTGCCGGTCATAATCATCACTCAGCATTGCTAGGGAGAGGAAGCAGTGCAATGCTGAAGCAAGGAAAAGATGTGCCATGGGCATCTAATGACTTAAAGCTTACCTAAACTCTGAAATTTCACTTTACAAAAAAGGGTAGACAACCCTTTTATGTAGGGTAAAAATTCTGTTAATTCTATTAATTCCCGATTGCTAATGAATGGGAAGGCAAAGCTTCCCGGGACACCTATGTTATGCATCCCAGGAGGCTCTTGGGTGCTTCTGCACATGCCCGAGCATCTCGAGCATGCGCAGAAGGAGCCTTTTCGTGAAAAGAGTAAAATTTGCTCGCACGCGCAGTGAGATCGGCAAGGTTTTTTTCCATCTACGTCACCTGATCTCACACCTGTGTCAGGTGATGTAGAAGAGGAGAAGATGATGCCGCCCAGGCAGTGGCTCGGGGTCAGATGCCGGGGCGACGCAGGACCCGATGGAAGAGATGTCTGGATGGATTGTACTACCCTGCGGGATTGAAGGTAAGTGTATTTTTTTTTTTGTTTTAGGCACTTTTAAGTTTAGTTCCTCTTTAATATGTATCTGTTATGGTTATCACTTTTTTTTTTTTTTCTTACCTTAGATTTGGTGACCGCATTAATTTTTTTTCCTTAGGCTAGTGATTGATCAGCTTCACGTTTACACTTATAACTTTTAGGTTTACTTTATGATATTTTGTGGAATAACATTTGCATGAGGATCAATACCTAACCCATATCAAGTTTGTGCCATGTGTCTAAGCAAACATGAACCATCTAAAATGTATCTGCTTTCATTTACAGAAAAACACTTGGTCCTTCTCAGAGATGGAAGAACTCTCATTGGATATTTGAGAAGCATCGACCAATTTGGTGAGAACCATTATTGTGCACCTAGTTTCTTGTGAGAATACCGTGTTCTCCCCAGCTCCATTTAGCCAGGCACACCACCTGGCACTTTTTAGTAACCACCTGGCTGTATATGTACATGTCCTCTTTATATAGACATGCTGCTAGATGTTGCCATCTTGGATATCTGCAACCTCAGCAGATTCAGAGCTGTTCCTTGATGGATATAGTGATCATTCACTTCCCTGGCGCTGCATAAAAGGTTGTGAAGGCTATGAAATGCAGGGATGGAGGTAGCAGTTCTAGACATTGTGGTTGGTGGGAGGCTGCCGGTCCACCTCGCCTTTACCCCTTTCACAAAGTCAACAAAAGTAATATCATGGTAAATAAATACAAAGAAAAAAAGACATCATTGCTTACTAATACAATATTAAAATACACTGAATAGTGAAAGTGATATAGTGAAAACAAGTTCCAAACTTACTTTTATGTTTGTATGATATTATAATAAAACCTCTTATGATCCCGGATGTGGTGGGTTAAAAAACATTTGTGTACAGTGATGGGTCTACCAAATTGGAAAGAAGAGATCCTATCCCCATAAAATCTGCAATGGTGCCCATTCCCCACCCCAACCTGAGGTTTGCTATGCTGTAAATCTTTGCCGTAAGTGCACACTTCCACGTTTTATTCCTTTAGAAGCTCGGCAAAATACCAAGAATTAGGTTTTGCTGCTATAACCCAGGAAGTGTGCACAGGACAGCTCTGCATTTCCAAAAGTGATTATAATTTAAGCTGAAAATCCCGTAGTTACAGTAAAAAAGAAAATTACAGTAGTTTGACTTTTGTACACTAGTACAAATGAAAAGTCAACTCATGACACCTTCCTAAGTGGATGACAAGAGTTTTCCCATCTGCATTACATTTGATCCAGTCAGCGTGCAGGCTTTGGAGTATTTATTTTGGGGCAGTAATTTTGTAAGCATATCTGTTCTTTTCATGTCCCAGGATGCTGTTAGAGTTTTCAGGATGGATAACAATATGGGGTGGGAAAAGTAGAAACAGATTTGCCTGCAGTAATGCATATTGGTCACCAGGTGGCAGCAATACATGCAGTAATTGTGTAGTATTTAGTTAGTTTGCCCTAAGTATTCCCTGTATTTAAAATATAATCTGCAAAAACTTTGCACCCTACCCATCTCTTTTCTACAAGTAAACCTTTTCTTTATTGTAGTTTCCTCCGAACCCCTTGCCATTCTTGTACTTGCTTGCCCCCGTTGAGATTTCTTACAAGGTCACAAGCTGTGTCTTATCTTCAGAGACTGGACCATGCTAGTGCTTTACATGAGTGAGTTTGAACCACAAGTTACTGACCCCAGTTATCAAATGCAATTGGTCTAAATTGCCTTCTCATACCTTGTCCTGGAGCCTCAATCCTCACACAGTTCTATGTTGCCAGTACTCATTACTTCCAGTAAAGTTGTTGGACTGTCCTGTCCCCTCCATGCCTTCTATTTCTTTTTATTATGAGACCGGTCATTGTCTTGCTGCATAGTGACACAGGCAAATATTGTAACAATATTAATAATATTGCACAGAACTCAACATTATACATCAATTCTTTTTACCTTTGCATGCTTCTTTATTTACAAGTTGAGAATTTTGCCAGCTTCGTGTCATTTATAACCTGTAAACACAGAAGCAGGTTGGCCCTCCATGTGAAACTCATTCTAAATTGGTGGCATTCAAATGCGTTTAGGGAAATCCCTATCCCAGCTAAAAGTTAAACATTTGTTATGCAAATAAATGTTCTGACTCTTATAGGCAAAGTGGTGATATTTTTAGTGGATGTTCAGTACAATACCCTTTGTTCTTGAATTGGTTTATATGCCGGTTTACCTTACAGGAACTAGTTCTAACTTCTCACACTTATACTTTTTGAACTTTTATTTCTTTATGATGCAATGTTCATTTAGATAGTCTTGTCTTTCTAACAATATCTAATTAGGAATATTTGTATCACTGCAGTAAGTTTGATTTCAGACCTGTGGTTGTCCCATATAATTACAAGTAGTTCTTCTAGGAATAATTACAGAAGTTTGTGTCTGTGGTTTTCTCCCTTAGCTAATCTCGTGCTACACCAGACCGTGGAGCGGATACATGTTGGGAAGAAATATGGAGATATCCCCAGGGGGATATTTGTTGTGAGAGGCGAGAATGTGGTTCTCCTCGGAGAGATTGTAAGTAGGCTAATGAAATCATTTTACAGTCTCGTTAAGATGGAAATTGTTTGTTTTTAGCAAGTCTAATGCTGGGTTAAGCAGCCTCCGGCTTTTAAGATTTCGACAAACCGTATCTTGGTTCCTTCTGCCAATAAGGAAGTTGTCCCATTTATCATGTTTTTATATCTATAGGCGCACATTTTATTTTGCAGCCTCTAAATCCACAAGTATATAAGAAATGCAAATACTCCTATCAGTCTATTTATCTACATTGTGGTTTAAATGCCCTCCTTTGTATATGGTAAATTATATTTGGTAAACGGGGCGCCTGGAATCCAAACTCATGGGCAAGCACGGTGGCTCATTAGTTGGTTAGCACTCCGGCCTCTGCATCTCTGGGTCCCAGGTTTGAATCTCGGGCAGGACACTATCTGCATGGAGATTGCAGGTTCTCTCTGTGTCTGTGTGGGTTTCCTCCCACATTCAAAAAACATGAAGTCAGGTTAATTGGCTCCCCCAAATTGACATTGGACTGTAATAATGACATATGACTATGGTAGGGACATTAGATTGTGAGCTCCTTTGTGGGACAGCTACTGACAGGACTATGTAACAGCACTGCGTAATATGTTGCTGCTATATAAATACTGGATAATAATAATATGGGACTTGTATTTCAAACTAATGAATGCAATTCTGTAATATTAAACATTAAATGGTGTGTGTAGGTATGTATGTATATATATATATATATATATATATATATATATATATATATATATATATATATATATATAATTATACTGTTATATTTACCTGATGAGCAGGATTGCCATGGATCCAGGAGACGTCAACAAAGATGGCAGCTTGGGGGGCTTAGTTCTGTGTTAGGCAATACAGCCTGGTCCACTCATCCCACTGAAGATGTCAGGCCATCATGCTATAGCCTCTACCTCTCAGAAGTGGATGGACAAACTTACAAAATTGTCTATTTGCCTTAAGTTCAGCTTTAAAGCTTGTTGGCTATTTAAAGCTTCCTGTTACCCTTGTGTGACTTGTTAACCCTTTTAATTATACAGTATTTATTTAGCACCATCATATTATGCTGTGCTGTACAAAGTAGTTAGTTGTGTCACTCAAAGAGGGCTCACAATCTAATGTCCCTACCATGGTTATATGTAATTCACACAGTCTAAGGTCAATTTTTGGGAGGAAGCCAATTAACCTAACTGCATGTTTTTGGGTTGTGGGAGGAAACCCACGCAGACACGGGGAGAACCTGCAAACTCCATGCAGATGGTGTCCTGGCCAAGATTTGAACCTGGGACCTAGCGCTGCAAAGGCAAGAGTGCTAACCTCTGAGCCACCATGCTGCCCTAACCCTTTTAATTTCACTTCATAGGTGTGGACTTCTCCCATTTGATTTTGCCTCGTTCATTGAAAGCAACTAATGGTCATAGGTGTGCGCTTTTAGACAAGGGTTGCACAGGAAAGGAAGTAGCAGGCAAATCCTTTGGTAGCCAAAACTGTTACTGACCAAGAATCTGAATGCTGAGTGATGTATTGGCAGTCTATAATACATGTATGGCCAGCTTTTAGCTAGGTATGGGATTTGATATTCCTATACCAGTAAATCGTATGTTTTGGATATTTGTAGTGCAGACTCTATACTGTATATGCAGAATTTACTAACAAGGGTGGTTTGCTCCCTTGTTCCAGCATCTGTACTTGCACAAGCTAAGCTGTGAAGGCCTAAATACAAATTCTGATCTACTTTTAGAATCATTATTACACAGTATTTATATAGCAGCAATATATTACGCAGTGCTTTACAAAGCCTATAGTCCTATCACTAGCTGTCCCTAAAAATCCAATGTCCCTACCCTAGTCCTATGTCTTTAATACAAGTCTAGGGTCAATTTTGGGGGGAGGCCAATTTACCAACTGCATGTGTTTTGCGATGTGGGTGGAAACCAGAATACCCGGAGGAAGCCCACACAAACACAGGGGAACATGCAAACTCCATGCGGATAGTGTCCTGGCCAAGATTCAAACCTGGGACCTAGCGCTGCAAATACCAGAGTGCTAACCACTGAGCCATGTGCTGCCCATATCAAGGGAATATATTGCAGAGAGAATTCTGCAAAACAAAAGCTGCTGTGTTATGTCTGCACTATATATATATATATATAGATATATAGAATTTTGGATTTTGCTTATTGTTGCATATGTGTGTTGTGTCCCATAGGTTAAACTAATATCATCTTGTTTTCACACAGGACCTAGAGAAAGAGAGTGACACTCCATTACTTCAAGTTTCAATTGAGGAGATCCTAGAGGAGCAGCGAGTAGAGCAGCAGAACAAGCAGGAAGCAGAAAAGGTGAAGATGCAGGCCTTAAAGGAACGGGGTCTGTCTATTCCCAGAGCGGACACCTTGGACGAGTATTGAGCTCCTTTATTGGACAGTTTGACACTGAATGTTTTCTTGCTTGCAATAGCAATGTCCCAGAGTGTATTTTGTTTTTTGCTGCTTTGGTTTGGACTTGTCTATTGCAGCAACGCTATACAGCAATCATGATCTAAGTTCCTGAAATGGGTTTAAGTTGCACACAGTGGTGATGCCAAGATAAAAAGCACTTGTATTGATAAATTACCATGTTGGGGAGGAAGCCCCATTACAATTCATTTTTTTATTTTTTAATTGAAATGCTTCTCTTTATTAACGTGTAATAGAATTATACTAAAATGATCACTTTTAGTTGTGTTTATTTTATGTGATTAACAAGTAAAATGGAGAGCATATCCTACCTCTTGCCTACATTGTGGCCTGAATAAAAATGTGGCACATGACTAGTTTCTTTAAGATCAAATGGGAGATTTGCAGCAGCAATTTGAATTAGGCATTGATTGAACTGCTGTAGATGTGCTGTACAACCTCCCACTTCTGCTCCGGGCTGTGCATGTAAGCCTTTATGAGATATTATAAGGTTAAAGTGTTGAACTTGCCTTAAATGGGGCTTGTGCAAGCTCAGTGTTTTGAGCATACACGAGGTCAATGACCACTCTTTCTCATCCACATAGCTGTCTTCTTTCTTGGCTTGGCACCTCATCCTGGAAGGATAGTGATGGTCACATGCTCTTCCTAACCATAAATCACTAGGTATCCCTAAGCCCTTTCAAAAAGTGGTGGGTAAGTCGGTAACAATACCAGTGGAGGGTACCCCAACAAGAAAAATCTAACTTTGGCTCTAAAAGGTCAAAGTGACAGATTATTTTCCATGCTACTAAATATACCTTTCCATTGCATTGCCATATTCTACAACAAAATAGTTCACCCCAACTCTTGAGCTTTCATGTAATTTCTTTAAAGGCCATGGGTGACCAAATATCCAGTGGCAGCATTGGGACTTATTGTACATTTGAGGTGACCTTTTCATGTGGAAACACATCACCCTAACAAATCAAATCTATACTAGTTATTTTTTAATGCAAGTCCTAACTAAATGACTAGAACACCTTTTAAAGCAAGGAGTAAAAAATAAAATAATAAAGTTTGATTATGAAGGATTAAATTGTTTGGCAAAAGAATTACCCTTTTTGTTTTCAGTGCCACCTCTTCCCCCCCTGGCTAGCCTTATCTTCAACCAAACTAGTTCATGAAGCCTGTACATTAATATTATTATTACACAATATTTATATAGCGCTGACAAATTACGCAGCGCTTTACAAAGTCCATAGTCATGTCAATAGCTGTCCCTCAATGGGCCGCACAATCTAATGTTTCCACATATGTCTTTCATACAGTCTCAATTTTGAGTGTTGTCAATTAACCTAACTGCATGTTTTTGAAATGTGGGAGGAAACCCACACAGACGGGGGAGAGCATACAAACTCCATGCAGATCGTGTCCGTGCCGAGATTTGAATCTGGGACCTAGCGTTGTAAAGCCCAGAGTGCTTACCACTGAGCCATTGTGCTGTCCCACATCTATGAGGACATTAAGGCTTTGTTACATGGAGAGAGCTTCAACTCCATCAGTGCATTTTCTCATATAAATTACCTGCTTCCTGTCCTACTCCAGGGTTTTTTAAGGTTAGTATTGTGACCCTGCCATAGGAAACATTATCCTTGTGCTTTAGGTTCACCATTCTTGGTGACCTACTTTCTACAATTCAGAATTCATTATTCCATCAATGATGGTAAGCTTTATTGGTTCAGAGGCAACAAATCATGTTATTACCGCTTTTTTCATTTAAAGTTTTTGCAAGGCGATGTTTGCCTTAAATCATACATAACACTGTTCTTTCAAGCCGAAAAGTTTAGTTTTGATGGCAGTGACTTTCATTTTTTTTTACACTGCTGTTATTTTATTAGATCGGATCTTTTCATTATTTACTAATATTTTACCTAGCGTTTGCTCGCGCGCCTCAATTATGTACAAATGCGGATTTCGCTGTTAGGATTTGTGTATTTTCGATCAGCAATGCATCCAGCACCTGATGAGCATCCCAGTGATTGAAATGCCGGACTTAATTTCCCCTTTTGTAATCAGCTTAGACTCCTAGGAGCTTGTGAACTTGTCACTGGCACACGCTTATAAACTTTGATTCTTTCTCCTAAGTGTGGCTTTGACTTTTGAATTGAAATTCTACTATCTAGTTGGCAGAAACACCTTTTCAGTCATAATTTTATGGAATTTAAAAATCAAATATTACAAACTCTCAAGCAACATCTGAATGTGAGCTGCTGGAAAATCCTCACCTTGCCATGTTTGGAAATTAGGGATATTCCCAAACTGCAAGACAGGTCATGAGTCAGTTCATGTTGTGCCAAGATATTATTAAACTGTATTTAAAAGGTGCCATTATAGTACACAGCGCAGTACGAATAGGGGTTTTCAACAGATATAATGACACAGGAGGAGGAGAAGACCCTGACCAAAAGAGCTTACAGGCTAAGAGGCAGGGGGATATGGACTGGTGGGTAAGAAGCTTGGTAGGCAAGTTTGAAAAAGATGGGTTTGAAGGGTTTTCCTAATAGTGCAGAAAGTAGGAGCAACCTGAAAAAGACAAGGAAGAGAATTCCAGGGAATGGGAGTAGCCCTAGAGAAGTCTTGCAGCCGTGCATATGATGAGGTTATGAGTCATTAGTAGGTCATTGGAGGATCGAAGATAGCAGCTAAATTTGTATTTAAGATTATAAACTCATGAGCAATTATGAGGGTTGACCTTCAATGACTTTTGGTGTGAGGTGAGTGGGTGCTTTTGTAGGATATCATATATCCCTATATTGATTCAGTTAAGGTTAGACATGTGGCTTTTTTTTCTGGGGTGTACCTTTTATGGAGGACAATAAGGTTTAAATTTCTGTATAGATTTTCCTACACTGTTTAAATCCAGCTTGCCTTTAGTTTGTAGTAAGATAATGAGGAAAGAGTGAGGTCTGTGAGGGGCATGTTCATGCTTCGTGCAGTCTTTTGTTGTTGAAAAGGATCATGAAAAATCCTTTCCAACAACAATTATTGCTTGTGTGTACAAAGCCTTATTACCTATTGCTGTTGGTGCACAAATATTAAATAAATAATAAACAGAGTTTATATAGCACCAACATAATTTGCAGCGCTGTACATTAATTAGGGATTGCAAATGACAGAGACAGTGATACAGGAGGAGGGGAGGACCCTGATCCGAAGAGCTTATAATCTAAGAGGTGGTAGCACATAATAGGAGGGGGATTATAGAGTGGTGGGAAGTAGTGAGGGTTAAGGACACAGAAGGAGATGGCTAGTTGAAAAGTTTGAAAAGATGAGTTTTGAGTGTTCTTTTAAATGAGCAGAAAGTAGGAGCAAGCCGAATGGGACGAGGAAGACCATTCCAGAGAGTCCGGGCAGCTCTATAAAAGTCTTGGAGCCGTGCATGTGACGACGTTATGAGTGAGTGTTTACAACCAAACTCACTGCAAGAGAATTTTTTAAAAAAATGTAAATTTGGTGATGCTTGTCATGTAACACCAAGGAACATGTTCACCTTAATGCAACCTGTTTCTGTGCCTTGTACTGTACCTCCCTGCCTTCTGGAACAGGAAGAACCTATATATAAATGAAGCAGTGACTTAAAGCTCAAATAGAACTCTGTCTTTGCTTTCATGTGACATCACTGGGTCCACCTATTTAAATACCAGCTTTATCATGTGTAAGGAAGGAGACTGAACTGCAGCAACCCAATACCCAGAAGTACCCCGGGTATATTGAGTGACAAGGGACTGAATGGAGGTAGCATTTAATGATAGTGTATCTGCAGCCTGGTATAAGTGACCTTGTTAGTAAGCCCTGGTTGCTTGTGATGTCAGGCTTACTTAGCACTCTGAAACTATAGAAACGTTTTTGTTTCAAAGTGCTGATCTGTTTATGGCTCTAAATATAGCCTATGACCTGGGAAAATACCTATATTCCATTTTACTCCTAATTACTGACAAAATTTTAATCCATATCCATTGAGTTATATATGCATAGCAGCAGTGCCCACATCAGGAAAACATTATTTGATTACTAGAATAAATAAAGAGGTCTGCAGTGATTGCGGGGGGTGCCTGCTGTTATCCGCCTCCCAATATCGGGCTTTATGTGGCCATACAGTGCGTGTAAGCTATTGATATCTGGATCATTTAACAGGTTACTACCGTGCACCTATTGACCGGCCAACACCTCTCTTATCCTCTGGCCACCAATAGAGAAGAGAGAGCACCCCTCTATGAGTTAGGCTTCAGACTGGCTATGAGGTTGGATGTGTAGCATCTTACCCTGGCACTCCCATGCAAAATTAATAGCCTCACGTGGTACTACATCCATTTTTTTAGTTGTCAAATGTACTTTTTATAACCAGATCTGCAGTGTGAGTATCTGGCAAGGTGTGGGGTTGCTCTGTACTTGCCCTCATTATTACAACTTAGAGTAATGGGGAGCAAAGTGGGACAGTCATAAAACAGGAATTTCTGATCAAAATTTGATTTAAAATGTCCTGTAATGTAATGTCCTCTCTAATATATTTACATTATCTGTGTTTTTTATATCAGGTTTTTTGGATCCAGTGTATATCCACCTTTTCTCAACCAGGGTTTCTCAAGAGTTGGCTGGGGGTTTCTAGAGCAGAACTACACTAATCACCCACCTGCAATGCAATGACCACCAATATAGGGGATCAGTTTTACACCATTGACCACCATGCCGAGATGACATATCTCCAAAGCAGATACACAGGAGTTCATTTAATCCCAGCACATGCAAGGGAAACTGGGACTGCCGGTGCATGCAGTTTCCCAGCACATTTAGGCAGGTAAAACAGATTATTGCACAAGGCTCAACGCCTGTCCCTTTCTTTAATAACAACCTGCCATATCATGTAATTTTCATAATGGGATTTAAGCTCCACTTTGCAGTAAAAGACACTTAGAACAGCTAGGTAGGTATTACAAACCTTCTGTCTTTTTTGTTTTATTATTTCCAACAGGCAGCTTTACTTTAATACCTGAATATAAGCCTAAACAATTGTTCCCTGCACTGGAGAGTGATAGATTCTTATATTTATAAAAGAGTCCTGTTGAAAGACAGACTGACTTACATTTTTATCAGAGAGTAACTTTCTTTATCTGCTACCAGCATTGGCTTTTCTGTACATGCTCAGGTTGTGTTTTTATGGAAAATACAGACAAATAACACACATTTTAATTATTTTAAATTACCCAGATCTTTTCCTCTCTATATAATTTAGTTTGATATATCCTTATACTTGAAAGTCCATTCACACTAAAACTCACCTGCCCTATGTATTGGGATTCATTGTGAATAGGTTGCCATCATTCAATGTATGCTAATATGTGTGTTAATGCACTGCAAGATTCAACAACAAACTTTCTTCTTTTTTTAATAGCATGAGTAAGGATAAAAGCCCTGTTAGGACTTAATCACTATGTTTCAGCTAGCATGATTCATGCCACTGTTTATCCCTGTGACCATTTTACTTATACAGAAATCGGAATTGGAAATAGGAAATTTCAAACTTTAAAGCCATCATGGCAAAAATCAACGGGGAAATTCTCTAACATGAACCTCCTGTTTCCATTATTTAAATTTTGGAGAGATTTCTGTTAATTTCCTGTTGCTACTCTAGCACAGGAAGTTAGAGTGGAACTAAAGTCCAACAAAATTCATTATCAGGCGGTTCCCTGCAATGGAATGGGGATAGGAATTGCACAGGTTTAGTTCTAATTTATTGCAAACTTTATAGTGAGACATGGGCAAAAAAACGAGACTTTAACCTTTCTCTACTCTCTATAATAATATTATTAATAAAAACGTTTTGGCTTTACATACACTTTCTAATTATATCCACATTTCAATAATAAATGTTTTCAGAACAAAATATGAGAAAATTCTTCAAAGGCTTTCATCACCTTGGCTGAGAGCTGTATTTAGAAAAGTATGTGTACTCACTCTTCAAAATTGACTGTATCTTTACTGCTATCGAATACCGTCATTGTTTTGGTGTCAGTAGGACCAGTTTTACTATGTTTGTGTTCTATAAATAGCTGTGGTGAGAGGATTGTTGTGTGTAGCTTCCATCTGATTTGAGGCAAGAATGCTGTGCTATAGTAAGGACTGGCTCAGCTGGTTCGGCAGGGACTTGACATGTCCTATTATGGGAAATTATTATGGTCACCAGCTTACAGTTTTTACAAAGGGAGTTTATGTAAGATGGTTTCTGCTCTTTATAAAGGTAAGAGTATTTATGTTCACACAGCTGAGTGTGGGGCTGAGATTTATATGAACTTCACATAACACAACTCTATTATACTATAGGCCAAAAATTGTTTTGGGGTATCCCTATGTAACAAAGGTACAAGGGTTTAGAATTCTACTCCACAGCCACTCCTGAGCTAGGCACTCCAAGAGATCCAGGAGAAGCAAAACTTCCATGGAACAAGAGGTCCTCATTGGTCGGCATGGCTTAATAAAACAACAAATCGAAGATGCATCGTTCTTCGGTCTTCAGATCCTGAATTGAAGATTTCTTCTGCAAGAGTAAAATGGTAAAGCAAGAGCAGATTCAGAACAGTTTGAACTTGCGTTTTTTTGCAGTGTCATACTGTAGAGTCAACTGTACTCCTAACTACTCCCATTCAACAGAATAGGAACAGTTGGGAACCATTGCATTTGCATGCTGTTGCGATGATAGTAAGGTCCTGGAAGCAACATCTTGCATTTGGTCTTGCAGTGGCTTTTCCTCCTCTGAAGGTAGAACCGCATTAGAACTGCATATGCAAGGGCACTACATGCAAACCCATTACTCTATGGTGTCAGTCGCAGCTTCTTGGCACATAGTAGCAGTTTTCCATGCGCCTTTGAGTACCTAACTGCTTAGTTAGTAACCAAAAGTGTAAAAGGGGGCTTTTCCTTCCACCCCACCACATGAAGAGCATTGTTTATGCTTTGATTGACTTGCAATGATATTGCTGGTGCTGTACCCAATTTTTAAAATCAGCCAATGGGCCCCTATACTCCATCTGTTTCAGAGAAAGTCCTATCTGCACCAAACTAATTTTTGCATGCATATAGGCCCCAACCCTGCAAGCTCAGTATTTTTTTAATGTGGCTACAGATCAGATCGGAGCAACAGGAAGCAATGCTAACCGTAAGGTGTGGCAATATTTAAGCTTTAATTCACAGATCTAGATGTCAAATCCCCCCATGGCCTTTTTTGATTTGTGGAGCAGAGCGCGGTTTTGATAAACTTAGGGTCACAGGGGATGTTTTTATTTTTACTTTATTCATCACACTACTTAAATCCAATTAACTTGATATTTGTATCACATTGTTATGAGAGCTTTTCAGTGACTTTAAGCAGTGTCCTCCTGTGATTGCTCAATGCTGCTATTAATCAGGTTACAAAAACTCAATGTTTAATGTCCTCCCTTCTCTACCTCTGGGTGTTTTTTTTTAATAAGGAGAATAATCCCATAAAACAGATCTCTTATAATCACACAATATTTTTTCCAGAAGCATAAGATGTGCAAGTTGCCCTGAAATAAAAAAAAAGTCACCTGTAGCTTCTTTTCTTTTATTTATTCTTTTAAAAATCACCAGGATTTGGTCAGTGAACTCTTGTTAAAGTTTATTCAGAAGCCTGATGACTAATCAGAAAGGTGGAGAGAAGTTTAGGAGTGGAGGATTCTGTACTTAACAGAAGAGGTCATGCTTGAAGATCTTCTTTACTTTACTGATAAGTTTACTTTACATGGCATTTTGTTTTTTGTTATGCCATAAACGTAGATGCGTGTTCAGGACACGTAGAAAACTTGTATGTGTGCATTAGAATTGTTACCTGGCTAGTATTCTATAGACCCAACTTGAGACGTGTGGACAATGTTATGATAAAAAATGTTGGCTAGAGTTAAAGAGGGATCACAAGACTATTCTTTTTAATAGGAAGATGGAAAAAAAGGACAAGAAGAAGCTGGGCTTTGTAGGCAAATTATGAAATATATATTGTGTGGTAAATCATATTCATAATCATATAACACACAATCAACACATATTCATAACATATGATGAAAAATAGATGTCCCATCCCCTAATCCGAACTGAAAGGAGGATATGATGGGACTGATGTACTAGACATATGAATTCCCTGATGTAGGAGAATTCAATGGTTGAGTAATCATTTTTAAAAGTAATTTTTTTATAATTACAGAAAGTACCTGTTTTACATGTTTATATTTTGATGATAGGGACACTTTAAATACTCACTTTTATATACCCTAATACACGTCACTCCCTTTTACCCATCTTTATTCTTGTGTTTTCTTCATCATATATTGTTTTTACTACCCATACCTTGTTTTTTCACCATTCTTCTTCCCACTGCACAAAATAAATGAAACAAACTTTAAAAAAGTTAGTAGTGCAACTCTGTAAATACAATGAAATAGAAAACCACAGAAAATTATTATTATTATTAATATTAATGATAACAATAATTATAATAAACAGGAATTATATAGAGCCAACATATAACATTAAATAGGGTTTACAAATGACAGATACAGACAGTGACAAAGGAAGAGAAGAGGACCCTGCCCAGAAGAGCTTACAATCTAGTAGGTGGGGGAAGTTTTACACAATAGGAGGGGGATATGTAATGGTGGAAAGTAGTGACGGTTTAAGAGACAGAAGAAGACGGATAGGCAAGTTTCAAAAGATGGGTTTTAAATGAGCAGAAGGTAGAAGCAAGCCGAATAGGTTGAGGAAGGCCATTCCAGAGAGCCGGGGCAGATCTACAAAAGTCTTGGAGCAGTGCACATGATAAGGTTATGAGTGAGGAGGTCAGTAGTAGATTGTCAGAGAAGCGAAGAGAGGGCTGGGGGAGTATTTTTCTATCAGCTCAGAAAGGTAAGTGGGACAAAAATTTGAAGACACAGGAGCTTGTATTTGATCTGACCAATCAAGATGGCGCAGTAATAGAAGAAGTAGGAAAAAAATAGTGCCCATGATGTAACATGCACGGGTAAGTCCAATAAAAAAATTGTGATCAGGCAGATAAGTTAAAAAATCAAAATTGCTTTTAGAATACACTTTCATCAGTGATGTTGGGTGATCCAGTAAACCTGGAATGGATCTGGTCCAGGATTCAAAACATTTGCTAACAAATAGCAAGTGACGATGGAATCCATTTCAGATTTGCTGGATCACCCAGCTTCACTAATATTTTTTTCCTAAAAAAAAACTTTAATTAGGCACATTGT
This sequence comes from Pyxicephalus adspersus, assembly GCF_032062135.1. Taxonomy (NCBI): domain Eukaryota; kingdom Metazoa; phylum Chordata; class Amphibia; order Anura; family Pyxicephalidae; genus Pyxicephalus; species Pyxicephalus adspersus. Next base: position 18,026,707 of record NC_092859.1, read on the forward strand.
AAAAGGCACCCAAACACATGTAAATGGACTGGTTGTGGGTTTGACAATTTTATTGTGTGAAGTTAAATCACTTGCTGGGACAAACAATTATGTTCTAACTTTGAATGCATAGAAAGTGCATGCAAATGTGTTGGACAAAGGCTGCCTTGGAATGAATTTACATACTTTCTGCAAACATAGCCCTGTATACATAACAATTATGGATCTGCATGTCCTGTTCATACTGAGACCTCTGATCTGACCTCAGTGAAGTCACACAGCTATAACAAGAATCCTTTAAAGCCAAACTAAACCCAAAATTATTAAAGCAGTCCATTAGTGAAAATTAGAAGTATTACCTTTGAAAGTGAACTTAAAGCAGACTAAACTGAAAACAAAAAAATTACACTTATCGTAATCCTGCAGATCCATGGATGGTGCTGGTCATTTCCGTGATCCGGTCCCACGCCGTCCTGGAATTCTTCTTCGTCATGACGCTAAGGGAGCGCCGGGTGCCACCATCATCAATCTTCCCTTCTGTCTTCTTGGCACATCACCCAATCGCACACTGCGCAGGGGGAGATCCCTCGCATGAGATAAGAAAAAATGTCCCTTGTGCGCATGTCTGAGATTAGTGCATGTGCAGATGAAGCACCCAGAGCCCCCCAGGATGCGTGATATCGATATCCTGGGAGGTTCTGTGCTCCCGATTCTTTTAAAAAAGAGCATTGCACTTAAAAAAATAAAAAATAATTAACATTTTTTCTTTTCATATAAGTATTGTCTACCCTTTTATGTCAAGTGAAAATGTTGAGTTTAGGTACGCTTTACCATTTCAAAGATTTTTTGGGCTCTATTTATGAAACAGGGAATCTGACATTCCCACGGACAATCCCTGGTGGGAATCAATTGCTGCAATAGAAACACATTAACCTGGAAGATTCCCATAGGGGAATGTTTGAGGGAATGTGTGATTCCCTGTTTTATAAATAGAGCCCTTTGTCTAATTGTGCTTGTGTACAGCGCCCCTATTTAATGTACAGGGCTGTGTAATATGTTGGCGCTATATAAATCCTGTTTATTTATAATAATAATAATAACAATAATAATAATAATAATAATAATCATAATATTAGCTGTGTGCAAGGACCTCATATGCCTTTCTGTAAAGTTTTAACAGACTGAGGTCCCACAATTGCTCACTACCTACTTTCTTTGGCTACAAGTCTTGTCCCATGAAGTAGACGCATGACTTTCACTGTAATTCTGAAAGTTTTAGCCTGATATTCTATTGTTCTTCTTACTTTGGGTGTCACATGCTCACACCTGATTAGCGCTTGGCATTGGAATCCAATGAATTGAAAGGTGAGAGGAAATAGCTGTAGTGCTACATGCAAGCACATTTGACCCATGAAACTAATATTTAGTTTCTGTAAGCTGTATTCTCTTGATCAGCTGACTGCTGTTATAATTTGTCTTGTTCATTTTGGGGCTAATTAGGCTTTGAAGCATATCTCACTCACCTACAGTACCTATATTGGCATGGTCACCCTATGACTGGGAGTGTGTTAGGACTGCAATCCTTGGGGATTGGGTGTTCTGTACATCATAAAGGTTAAAGTTCAGACATAAAAACTTTCATTTACCAATCAACACCATGTGCCTTTCAAATTCTTGGTATTACCTCGTAAAGGTAGCAGTGACATCATCACCGTGCTGAAGCTGAAGGCTGAAATTAAATACTCCAACAAAAGCTTTTTTTTTTCATTTTGACACACCTATGTCTGAATTCCTGGAAAGCGATCTACAACATTATTGTGTAATGCTGTATGCTAGCATCTGATTAATCACTGCATTTATTAGTACACATTATAAAACCAGACAAGACTGAAATCTGCAATAGAAGTTCAAATTGATATCTGCAACAACCAACCAGATTTTCAAATCAACTGAGTTTGGTTGTTCCGGCTGTTTTTCTTAATCTCAGTACAGATATAGGTGAAGGGCAAACAATTCACTTATAGAGCTTCTTAGGCAAATTCTTTATTGTTTAGAGCTGAGTTTCTCAACCGGGGGTTGGGAAGAATGTCACCCTTACCCAAAATTTATCATTGGTGTCACCTAAACCGACCTGAGAGGCTCAGACTTTGCTCATGGAACCCCTAGAAACCTCTGGAGGTACCCCCGTTGAGAAATTCTGCTCAGGATAGTTGAGGAGCTTCCAGAACCTCTGGAATTGTTGAATGTCTGTAGCTGCTTCCATTTTTTGTTGTTGTTTTGATGCCCATTGAACTTTAGGGATCCCCATAAGGCAACACCACCTCCAAAGTTGGGTTCTTTGCAATAGCAGGGCTTATAAACCTCCCTCTGCCATGTCTCCTTCATCTTCTCTATTCTAACTCTGCCACCTCCATCAGTCTTACCAGCATTTGACAATGCACCGATTGGAATGGGGTAACTGGCATTGCCACCAAATAATGTGGGGATAATTTTGTTTACTACCATTCACCAACAATGATTGTAATCATTTACAACAAATGATCATCAAAGACGGAAGGAACTTTTTTTACTTCCAATGATGGGTGGAGAGGAAACCTTATTACTGCAACTATTTACTGATTAGTTTATATTTTTACTGCCATTGCCCATCAATGATTGTGTGTGTGAGTGGTACTAGCTACCAATATAACGTGCAATTTGCTTAATTTCCTGACTGCTTCGCTGTACACCCTATGGGGCATATGAATAATGAAGAGCAGATAATGCTGTCAGCTATCAGCAAACCTAGATGCCAAAGTCAGTGAATCCCTTAACACATCTTTTATCAGGATAATCTCTTTTTTTGCTTTTATGGTGTAGAATGGTTGTTGTGTAGTTTGGTATGGTTGGTTACACACTTGTGCTGGCATGGTTGTAGTATGGCTGCAGCACCGTTGTGGTAAAATTATACTGCAAGCATACTTGTTGTATGGATATAACATTCTTGTACATTTATGCATACTTGTGGTATGGTTTGGTGGAGTTTTGGTATGGTTGTGGTTTTGTTGTGACATTCTTGTAGTAAGGTTGTAGCATACTCATGGTATAGCTGTAGTATTGAAGTGGCATGGTTGTAATATGGTTATAGCATGGAAGTGGTATCGCTGTGGCATAGATATAGTATTGTTATTATTAAATATGAAACAGGATTTCTTTAGCGCCAACATATTACACACATAACATAGACATAGGCTGCCATTGTTTGTGTTACCTGGCTGTCAGTATTTTTTAAAACCCCATGTATAGAATTGCTGGGACTACTACAGCTGACCTCCTAGGAATGCAATCTGCCTGGCTGTCTCTGTCTGTAACGATCTCTAAAACAAGCATACGCAGGTAGGTGTGCATTTTCAGCACATAGGCAGGTGAAGCCATATCCTATTTTGTGTTACTACCCTGACTCCTAGATTGTAAGCTCTTCGGGGCTTTGCCTCCTTCTGAGTCTGTATCTGTCTGTCATTTGCAACCCCTATTTAATGTACAGCACTATGTAATATGTTGGTGCTATATAAATCCTGTTTATTATTAAATGTATTGTTAATAATATTATTAATAAGCGGTATTTATATATTGCCAACATATTAGGCAGCTCTGTACATTAAATAGGGGTTGCAGATGAAGAATAATAATATGGATCATCATGGCAGACATTTTTGGAGCACTCCATTAACCTGCACAGGAGACATCCAGCAGAATTAACAAGTGTCCCTGGACTATTAAAGCGTACATTAACTCAGAAATTTCACTTTACATAAAAGGTTAGACAAACCTTTTATGTAAAGTAAAAATTCTGTTTGTTTTTTAAGTGCAACACTCTTTTTTTCTTTTTTAAATAAAAGGGTGCAGCACTGCCCGCTAATTCTCGATCGCCTAGGATGAATGGAAGCGCAAAGCCTCCCGGTATACCTACGTCACACATCCCAAGAGCCTCTTGGGTGCTCCCCCTGCGCATGCCCGAGCATCACAGGCATACGCAGAAGGAGCCTTTTCGTTAGAAAAGAAAAATTTGCTATTGTCATGCATGCGCAGTGAGATCGGCAGGTTTTTTTTCCAACCTATGTCACCCAATCTTGCGTCTGGGTTAGGCGACGTAGGAAGAAGAAGAGGAAGAAGAGAAGAAGATGGCGGCGCCCAGTGCACCGGCTTGGAGACGGTTGCCGGGACGACGTGGGACCCGATGAAAGACCGATTCACTGCGCTCTAGTCGATTCGTTTTGTTTTAGGCATTTTTCAATTTATTTCTTCTTTATTATTTTAGGTGTGTTTCTTTATTATTTTAGGTGTGCTTCTTTAATATTTTAGGTGTGTTTCTCCATTACAGCAGAGAATATCCCTTCACACCTTTACCGCTCCTGCCTACAACTCCCAGCATCCCTTGCGAGCTCCCGACGTGACGTCAAAGCTTAAGCCCCGCCCCGCCCTGGGCCGTTCAGCCTCAGCCAGCCTCCAGGTCCATGTTACTTCCTGCTGCCGCTGCCCCGGGGATCATCAGGCGTGGGGTGTCCCCGGCCCGGAGAGCATCAGCGGGGAGCTTCCCGGATCCATAACCGCCTGATAGCTGAGTGTGAGCGGTCCTGGGCTGCCCCAGACACCCCCACCCTCCTCCTTCTGCCCCTGGCTGGATATGGGGCTCCCATCCCCTTATAACTTATCTTTGTGAAGCTGCACATCCCCCACCTCTGCACCCCCATTGTGGGATCCAGCACCCCCCAATATTGGAAGCCCCCTCCCCCATCCCTTCCTATTTTATGAATTGTGATTATTTTGTATGCTTTCTATTGCTGACTGAAGGGCTCAGCATTCCCCTCTTTGATACTTTGTATCTTTTTATATTTTTTTGTCTTTATTGACAATTGGAACCCATGATCACATCCCTCCATTGATCACTTTGGTGGTTTCGCCATCGTTGGGTCGGCTGTGACTCGCACATGAACTGGAACCCCGCATTGTCGCCCGCTGGTCTCCTGGTTTAAATTTTTGGAGGGACCACGTCGGTGAGATCGCTGCTTTGAATGACCCGTTTGAATCTGGGAAATAATGGAGCTTGAGAATATTGTGGCCAATACGGTGCTGCTGAAAGCCAGAGAAGGTAAGGACGCCGTGCAGCGTCTGCTATTGTTTGGTTTGGATTTTTAGATTTTTGTAGCAAAACTTATCGATCTTTATTGGTTGCGTTATAAAAGACATAAGGTTGGGAACTTTTCTTCATAAGATACAACCGAAAAACAAAACACGCCTTCTATAACCTAAGGGACAACTCCAGCCATGACTAAAAGATTTAAAAAAAAAAAAAACAATTGCCCCCCTGCAAAGAGACCGGCGACTCACCTGCAGCTAGTGCGTCCCTCTTCTCTTGGCCAATCACGTAATAGAAGGCGCTCTGTGATTGGCCGAAAAAGAGAACGCACGTTGGTGAATCATTCTGCCCTTTCTCCAGGTCATGGCATTATTGGGGGCAGAACTCTCCCCAGAGCTATAGGGGCACACAAGTGGAGGGCACTGTTTCTTCTTTTTTTTTTTTTTTTTAAATTATGACTGTTATAATTTGTTTTTGGCTATCCCCCAATCTCCTAACATTCTGCATTCATTGATTCTGCATCTCTCTCTACTACTCATCGAATAGTTAGAATACCTATCAGATGTTTAATTACTATCTGTGCCAATGGAAGATTTCCCTACACTTCCCGTTTTTTAATCCCAACAGGAAGTGAGAGGTAATCTCTCCAAAGTGAGGGAAATCCCCTTTCTGACCATTGTCATGGGAAGTGTCCCATTGGATTGTGACAACTCACATTATTGATATCTGCCTTTCAGTGGTAGTGGTCACCTGTGCCAATAGACAGGGTCATTATCTTTAATGATAGGATAACCCTGATAGGGGTGCTAAACCCTTCACATCACCATCTAATCCTAAAAACAATTGTATTTTGTCTTTCTGCAGCAGGGTTGGAGTTCCTCCGGTCACATTCTACACAATCTGTTCCTGGGATTTCCCTTTTTTATTACACCAGTGGTGGCTTTTTATTTGCTCTGGGTCTCTTAGGTGTTTAACCAGCAGAGATATTCAATAGCTGCTTTGCAAGAGAAAGAATTTGATTCTATGGGAGTTGTGGTGGCGGGTGAGGCGCCGGTGGGTGAGGCGATGGGGGACCTGGGGCAGCGGGTGAGGCGATGGGGGACCTGCGCCGGTGGGTGAGGCGATGGGCAACCTGGGGTGGGTGCGTTAGGTGAACCTGGGGTGGGCGGGTGAGGCCACGGGGAACCTGCCGTGGGTGCGTTATGCGAAGGGGGACCTGCCGTGGGTGCGTTATGCGAAGGGGGACCTGGCATGGGTGCGTTATGCCAAGGGGGACCTGGCATGGGTGCGTTATGCCAAGGGGGACCTGGCATGGGTGCGTGAGGCGAAGGGGGACCTGGGGCGGCGGGTGAGGCTATGGGGAACTTGTGTTGGCATTATGGTGTTGTGAAGGTGTTGGAGGTGGTGACAGGTTTACTGTCCCCCAACCATTGTGTATTACAATTATCTTAATGATTGATTGCGTTACTTGTAATTAGAAAGTGATGGTTTGGCATAGAGCTCTCTCTCTGGTTTGGTTTCTTCCCATTGTCGTCTCCTCTCGTTCTTCTTCACTTTCCGCAATGTCGCAGATTGACGCTTTCTGAGAAGTGGATCCTTCTGCGGTTATAGGGCCCATTCACCCCACTATGAGCCGGTAGGGTGCACTGTAGATGCACTTTGGGGTGCGACTGACAAATGTCTGAGCACCATAGCACACACATAGGTTGTGTCTCTGTACACCATGTTGTGGTAAAGTCATCGTCAAACACATGACTGACAATTATGCACGGATCTCACTGATATTGTCATCATCTGGAAGTCTACAAAAGTGCACAATTGTGTGCAAACTCCTTGGATAGAAAGTGATTGACTCTCTAATTGGATTACAATCAGATGAATTTACTCATTTTACACACAATACAACTTGTGTTTATCATCTTGTCGCTCTATTCACAACTTCACAAAAAAATGGTCTCTTATGATTGGTTAATTGCTTTAGATCCAATCATGTAATTAGAAGTGAAAATGTTCTGTGTGTACCTGGCTTTGTTTATTGGTAATCCTTTGGATTGATTAAAGTGAAGCAATTAAAGTTAGTGGACTTGTTAAATGGAATCTCTGCCATTTGTTTTGTCCTGATCCCGGGAGGATGACGACGCCATTGTGGCTGCTGTAAAATCATCGGAGGGTTGTCACTCTTGTTTAATATAAAGGTTGATTATCGGCGTCAGACAATGCTTTCCATTCCCAGTGAAAAAGCCCTGGGCTCTTGGTGTACATGCTTGTTGTAATATTTCAATTTCTGCTTCCAATTTCTGATCACATGACCTAAATCCTAGGCAAAGATCACATGGTACCTGTCAAGGGTATTGTGTGTTCATGACAAAATTAAAGAGTGCACTACTGTAGAATGCTACAGTGGGACATGAGTGTCAGAAACCAGACCATGGAGCAATACAAGAAAGTGGCAGGAGCTATGTTGTGGGTTTTTGTTTCATTGTGTAGATGGCTGGGGGTATAAATGCCACTTACGTGAGAACAGATGGCAGGAGGATGCACTATGGTAGGAAGCAGTGCGGACTTAAAGAAAAAAAGTCACCAGAAGGGAGAAGTTTTTGGCAGAATACACATGCAAAAACCTTTTCCCCGTCCCCTGCTGGCATTGGCACCATGCAATGTAGAGCCCAACTCTGTTGTGGAGCTGCCATGAACAGACCCAGATGCCAGGGATCGGAGGCAGGAGCTCTTCTGCAGCTGGAAGATAGCAATTCTCAGCTTCTCAGACATTAAAGTTGTTCAGTATCACTGACAATTTCTCATTGATTATAATCTGAATGTTTCATTGTCTGAGAGCCTGGAAGCTGCGTATTCTTATATTTTAAAGGTCGGTTATTCTTGGTATTAGAATTTGCCATCTAATGTTTACATGTAACTGAACATCTGTGACACAGTAATATATACAGACGGCCGCTAATGACGGGCTTTGGTTAAAGAAGTTTAAACAGTTTGTACAGAACACTGAAACAGCAGGAATGTGCGTCGGGCAGGTGGCTGGGGTAATGCACAGCTGCTTTTTCCTTATAGACCTTTTTATATATATCATTTTATTCTTTATAGTTTATTAAAATTAATAAAATTTGTCTGTATATCCCTAAGGCTTTAATTACTGCCCAATATAATTATAGCCTAGAGTCTAGGCTATAATTATATTGGGCAGTAATTATAACCTTAGACCCTAGGCCCTAGACCATTGTTATAGTACTTGGGCGCCCCCGGGCATGGTCGGGCTGTGTTGGGCGCCACCGGCGCGGTGGGTGATGCCAGTATGGCACAGGTGTATCATTGTACTTGTTCTGCATACCTGCAGAATGGTTTTATTTATAAAAATACTTGCAATAAGGTTACTGTTGTGTTCTTGGAAAACCCTTTGCCAAACTATCCCCCTCTATCACATCATATAGATCACCATATCTCTTTGGGTGGACTAACCCTGTAAGGCTGGTAGGTGAGGGGCAACATGCCAGCCAAGTTCTATTGCATTGCACAGTGCTGTCAATCTAATAGTGGAAGAAAACAGAAGTCCTCATTAGTATGTTGAACCACTGAATCTAATGAGGCTTTCCTGACCTTAAAGTCTGTATTTAGCTGTTTGCATTCCCCAGTCACAGTTTAGTGTTATGTTGTGGTCACATAATGTCCATGACACACAATACAGACAGAAACAGGCATGAACAATGTTTTTTCCCCTAAGTGCAGTGTTGGGGTGCATTGCATTCTCATGTTAGGGTATCAGGATGGCATTGTGGTACAATCATTACCAAAATGTTGCCCATTATTACAACACATAGATGTGAATGGGCTCCTGTTTTGAAGTTTGGCTCCCTGCTGTGCTTTCTTCCCAAAACACAAATCCAAAGTTATTCTGCTGTGTATTTAGCAGTTTTGTTCACTTTACCGTGTGTATCTGATCCTTCTTACTTTCCCAGAATCGGTTGGCTGCGGTGAAGGATCTATTCACACGGGGCTACTATGTGTTCTGGGCAAGATATTAACCTGGTCGTCATTGCAGGTCACACACAGTGCAGCTTATGTCCATCTTAGGCTAAAGCTTTTTCTAAATATATTTAAAGTGGACTCATTGGGGTCAGTATATGGAAAATAATGTCAGGGCTGAAATATTTTGCATTGGGGGCGTAACTGCAGCTACCAAATTCCCAAGCACTGGTTAGATGTCCAAAAGCCTTCATGATTACTGGCTTACTGGTTCAAGATTTGGCTCCAGCCAAGCTATGGAGCGGTTCAATGTCCATAGGTCCCCCTTAGAGGTGAATTGTTCATATCACGTGACTTCTGTTTTATCCCTGCTCATGGAGGGCAAAGTTTTAATTAAACTCTACAGGTATTGGGGGTGAATGCTAGAAATGGCTTCAAAGCTTTGTAAGTGGTCAGATCTCGGATTATTACTTTTCAATTGGTTTAATTTTATATTTAAATTGTCCAGCAAATGCTCAAGAAGCATAAAAAATGGTAATCTCAATTCTGGAGAGGGAGTCACTCAGTTCTGTATCAGTAATCAGGGGCTGTATGTGGTTGCAATTTTTCCACATTTGGTGTGCACAAGCGTTTTCTCTCTGAAACGTTGCATGAGGGTTCCAAAAATTCACACCACAGTGGCACTGCAGGCAACTGGCTGTACCAAAAGGGAATTCAACCACGCCAATTTGTTTCAATAATAAACAAAGTTTAGAGGTGTTAAAGACTGGTTGATAGAAGTGAACTGCAGTGGTTCAACTGCCTAGTGCCATGTACACATCAGGTTTATGTAGCTGGAAACTATTTTTTGTGGTCATTTACAATGACTTTAGAATGAACGAGCGCTGAAAACACATCGTCATTCTGTTCTATGTGGAGGGGGTACAATGATTGTCCCATTTGGTCCAGTGTTCTCCCCAACTTCTTTTAGCCGGCACTTTTCAGTAATCACCCAGCTGGTTACTGAAGAGTTGGGACACAATACAAGAGCTGTTACCCGCCTAAAAAATTTCCGAGTTGAAAACTCAGCGTTTATTGATCCACCAGAATGCATCAAGGGGGACTGTTGTACTCATGCTGTTTTTTTTTTCCACCTCCATCCTCTAAATCCTGCACAAGTGCTGTGCCTGGCAATAAAGAATAATAAGACTTTCCATTTTTAGGTTTAGTTTCTTGGGCAGATTCCATTATTCTCCATGGTCGGCTCTGGAGCATTTGCTGGTTTTCACGTTCAGTAGATTAGAGGTGATAAATACAATTTTGCACACTGTAGAGTTCATGCTCTTTGTAACAGATTATTCTCCTTCATTTTGGCTGTAATGTCCGTCATCTGCTTTATACAGATTTAGTTCTGTTTACTTGCTAATGTATAAAACAGATCATTAATTTGATAATCATTTATCAAGTATAAAAGAGAATACAAATACTCTTCAATTTATCAGTATAGCACGGTGATTCTCAGCAAGGGTTCCATCCAACCCCAGGGTTCCCCCGCAGAAGTTGCTGGGGGTTCCGTAAGCATTGAGCAGTCTGTGCCTCTCAGGTCAGTTTAAGTGACACAAATGATCTTTTTGGCTATCTGTAAGGATGAAATTCTTCCCACTGGCCAGCAATGTAAGAAGCATTTTCCCATTGACCACCATTCAAATGTACAGCAAGCTTTGCATATTGATATAATTGTCAGGGGATCCCCAAGACCTAAAAGTTAATTCAATGGAGAAGATGTGTCGATTGTAAGGTTTTGAGAAATTGGTGAAAGATGAATTGGCATTTAAAGTGAATCTTCTTGAATGTGTATTATTCCTACGTTTTGTCAATGGTTATTAATCAATTTAAATTCTCATGCAATCTTTTATATAGCATGAGATGGTGTTAAAATTTTTTCCCCTAAGATTCATTTTTTTATATTTTTATGTATTTCGATTTACATTGATATTATGTAGTCTTTTTCACCTTCACTATGTCTGTTTATTTATGATTTGATATATATATTTCATGTTTCGAACCCTGATGAAGGATAGCTATGAGACCCTGAAACATGTTTGCCGCTTTTTTTTTTTTTTTTTTTTTTTTTTATGACAAACTAAGATTCTTTTATTTGATTTAGAATTGATTATTTGTAGCCTAGCAGATGGCATAGGAATGAGCAAGTCATCAATGAACACCTTTTTCTAGACCAATTTCATTCAAAGTAGGAGATTTGCATCAGAAGGTTTACAAACTTCAGAGTGGCTTTGGTGGAACCCTTTTTCAGCGTCCGCGTTAATACTGTTGGTCCATGCTTGCCGTGCAGATTTCTTAATGGAATGGAGGGTATGCTAAAAGTTCCTGTTTCTGACTTGGAGCGGAAGTAAACCCAAAACTAACCCAAAACAATAAAATCACACTTACTTTCAATCCTGCAGATCAGTCTGTCTGTCGGGAGGTTTCTTCCATCAGGTTCCACATTGTCCCGATATCCCTCTTTGACCTGGCGCCAGGAGCCGCCATCTTCTCCTCTCTTTTTCCGTGTTCTTCTTCACTCGATCTTGCACTGTGCAGGGAGATTTTTTACGTAGATTGGGAAAAAACTTGCAGATTCCACTGCACATGCGTGGGATCTGCAATTTTTTTCCCTATTGATGAAAGGGCTCCTTCTGTGCATGCCCAAGATGGTCAGGCATGGGTAGAAGGAGCAGCCAAGAGCATCCCGGGATGCGTGACATAGGTATTTATTGATTAATTCTTGATCTCCTATACAATCGAGAATTAGGGGGCGGTGCTGCACCCCTTTTTTTTTTTGCACTTAGTAGAAATTTTGTTTGTTTCTTTTAAGTGTTGTCTACCCTTTTTTGTAAAGTGAAAATTCCGAGCTTTAAAGAGGTACTTAACCAAGTGTATACTCGCCTGCTCCCGTTATGTGGTAGGTGCTGCCATCTTCTCCCTTCTTCTCTGCCTCGTTTCAATCCTAGGCCATCCTTATTGGCCAGGCTGGCATAACGTAAGTCATATGCAGGCACAAAATTTAGTCCCGGCACCTGCAAGAACCCGGGATGTGTTGCGTATCACTTACGCATGCGCAGCTTAGCAAATTTTGAGAGATCAGGCAGGTAAGGATGCTAATTGCAGAATGAATATCGCCTGTAATAAAGCCCAGCCTGATGACTTTAATTCCACTTTAGGGTCTCTCTATAGCAATCCATAATAAACGCCCTAATAACATAGCCTAAAAGCAACTCTATTCCACTCTCACATCTTGGAACAACCCGTGAAGCAAGCCAAAGCAACTTAAACCAAACCACACATAAGTTTTATTACAACACATATGTAGATTTTTTTTTTCCATTAGAGAAGTCAAGTATGATTTGTTTTTAGCTATACCTCAATACCAACCCAATATTAATAATAAATAAGTACCATAAAATGCAAATTTCTTATTTTCCTGTGGGGGTGGGCAGACAGGCTTGTTTCCTCTGAACTGACTTGTGATATGTTTGATGCCGTCAGTACTGTTATTTTTAAACACTTGTGTTATTTGGACCATGTCTCTAATCTCCGAAGATAAGATTATATAAACAGGCACCTTGTTACATCTCGCCATTCTCTTCCTTGTCACGAGACGTCACCGGCATTAAATGAGTGCAGCAGGGGCAGATTTTTACTTTCTCTGCTTTTCCTGTGGCGCTTCGATCTGAATTCTCTGAAGTTTTTGCTGACAAATGCGTGTAACTTGGGTTCAACTTTCTGTTGTGTTCTGTGTCGTTTTTGGAGGCCTGGTATGGCTGCCTAATTTGTAACAATTTATTTGGAGATTGCTAAATCTGCATGGTGGAAGTAGGATAACTTAGGTCGTGCAAATTGAAAAGACTGATGGCAGAAAAACATGAGAGGGGCAGCTATTGTTTTGTCGGTGTATAGTTTTGTATTTGTCCTGAGCACATTACAATTTACTAAAGCCTCCTACAGAGGTCTGATGGACTTGATTGCTGGAAGTGATCTTCAAGTGTTCTCCCTAGACCCTTTCAGCTGGGTGCACCCCCTGGCGCTTTTCAGTAACCACCCGCCTGTTTTTACAATACAGGGGCTACCACTCGCCTACAATTTCTTCAAACCCAGCTTGGAAAAAATTTCTTGATCGAACACTGTGAATGAACATGCATTGTACACACAGCACCATTCTGTTCTATGGAAAGTGGAAGGGGAGGACGAGCAAGTGGCACCCCATTGTTCTCTTCTTGATAGGGGTGAACTATAGTCATTCCTGATCGTTTTTTCATTAATCCACTTGGGAATCTACGTCGGGGACACACGAATGGTCATACTTGTCTCAGCTGAAAACGGACATGTGCGTATAACTTTGCTGCTACCCCAGCTAGAAGTCAGATCCAAACCTTCTTGACTCTTTGAGTTAAGCTTGTTTGTTCTAAGCTAGTGCCTTACAGACATCAGACGTCAGATAATTATCTCTGGAAACAATCTTTTCAGATTTCCCGTGACATACCAAAGTGAGTGCTGTACACACAGAACAGTTGAAAAGGGAAGAAAGAGCGAATGTGTGTTCCTCCAAATTATTTCATTATCTTTCATTTGATAGACAGTAGGAGGTGGCAGAGTTGTCATGTGATTCTTTTTTGTGTGCAGCATGCGTCAGGTAGCCATTTCTACCACCTCTATATACTATAGATGGTGCCATTTAAATCATAAAAAGAATTGATCTGCTCTTACAGCTGCCTGTAGATTTTTAGGAGTGACAAGTTGCGATTGTTTCCAGACATCTAGTATTTGAGATTAGGTGGGCAGCACGGTGGCTCAGCACTCTTTGCAGCCTAGGTCACAGGTTCGTATCCCGGCCAGGACACTATCTGCATGGAGTTTGTAGGTCCTCCCGATGTTTGTGTGGGTTTCCCTCCAAACATGCATTTATGTTAATCGACTTTCCTTCCAGAATTAGACTGTGGTCAATGTTCTCCCCAGCCCTCGGTGCACCACCCAGCACATTTCAGTGACCACGCGGATGTTTTTGGGTGGTTACTACAGATTCGGGGCTTCTTCCCACCCAGCTTAAAAAAAAATTCTTAGTTGAACACCCACTGTGGTAATGACATGACTATGGTAGGGACGTTATATTGTTAAGCACCTTTCAGGGACAGCTAGTGACATGACTACGGATTTTGTACAGCTCTGAGTAATATGTAGGCGCTATATAAATATATATATAATACTGGATAACAATAATAATTACGTGCCCAGGGTCAGTAAACGCCATGGTGAAAACAAAAAAAATGCTAATCTAAACCCAACTCCAATGTTGGTTAAGATGGCTTAAATCTGGGTAATTCAGTTGCCTGTTTGGGCAATTTTCTTCCTGCCCTGAAGGCACAGGTATCCTTTTAGCATATGTAAGGATTGTATTTTATTAGATGTTAGAGTTTCCTGTCCAGGCAGTGGTGAATCTCCATGGTTTTACATTCTCATACAACCTCCATGATCCATGTTCAACATTTCTTTCAGATTCTTAGCCCCGGGGCTTTTCTGGTCTGCAATGGCTGGTGGGGGGTGAGTAGCACCCAAACAGGTTTTGTTAGTTACAGGAAGTGGAAATGTTTTGAAAAAAGATCAATCAGGTGAAGTTCTTATTCAACATTAACCTGCAAATAAAATGAAAATGTGGAGTGTTTGTAGTGGTTTTAGCTTTTTGAGTAGTAATCGTTACTAATATAAAAATATACATTTTTTTATTGGCAGGCAATGGTTCATTTTTTACAATGTCAGGTTTAAACCTTTGACCATGAGATAGCAGGTTGCTAGGGTCCCCATCAAAATATTGCCCTGAATTGTAGATAATTCTAAATTGTAGATATACCCCTACAGGTATAGAATGAAACCAATGGTAATGGTGGCCTTCGTACTTCTTTATGATAGTCACTTTAAGGCTATGCACATACAGGCTTCCGCTTGTATAAGAAAACTTCTAAAGAAAACAAGCCAGACTCATCAAATCCTTCATCATATTTCTTATCAGTCACAATGTATTTACAGTTAATTTCTAAATGTCAGATATTATCTGTTATCTTTGCTGTTTTCAGTTTGCAAAAAAAAAAAAAAAGATTTAATAATCCAGTAGAACTACTTACTATTTCTTTCTGATGTTACAGTTTTCTCTTAATAAAATTTTAGGAACTTGATACATAGCTATTTACAATCCTTTGTAAAGGCAACCCGTAGCTTTATCAGTGGTATCTTAGGTTTGGTGTATAGGAGGGAATCCGATATGTGGATAGTGATGGGGTAACCTGGCTGGTAGCTTGGCTGTAGTCAAGGATTTCCAGAGCCATATTGGTTTACTTTAAACCCTCTGGCCAGCTAATGATTCAACTGGGTGCCATAGGGTGTTATATAGCCCAGCTACAGAAAAGATTTAGAGAGTTTAACACAGAATTTTTTTTAAGCTGGATGGTAAAGGAAGTGTAGGCAGGTGGCAGCCCCTGTATTGTAACCACCCAAAAACAACTGGCTGGTTACTGAAAAGTGCAAGGTGGTGCACCCAGCTAAAAGGCGCTGGGGAGAACTCTGGATTTAGCACCCAATTTAAACATTGGCTGCTGCCATCATGGGCAGGTAAGTGAGCTTAAGGGGTGTAGCAGTGGGGATTAGGTTTCATTAGATTAGTGGTTTTAGGAAAGTACAGCCTACACTATACTGTACCTAAGATCAATGGTGTTACCTTAGGACAGTAAGGGTCACAGTGTTAAGGGACACACCACCATCTGTTTTCTTTTCCATACCATAGGAAGGGGAAGTTCTGTAGAGCATAGATGAATGGGACAAGGCTAAAAACTTGCACAAAACTTGTGCAGCACAGAGCACGTTGGATATACGGCACAATAAAAGCTATTTTTCAGTAATCACCTTGATATACTTCAGAGATGTTCTGAATGTTTTTATTTGTTCCAAATGTGCTAAAATATCAACATTTACTTACTACTAAAGCTCACTTGTCATATCTTCCTGCTTAAAAATGAGCATATTTACTTTTGATATGAAGCTGCCAATTGGAGAAAGCTGGCTTATGCGTAAACAGGGCTCCTGCTTCTAGAAGAATGACGTCCGATGTCACTTGGATCACTTTTGTGAACTCCGGCTGTCATGGACCTGCCTACCTTGGGGTTGCATTATCATAAACTTGCAGCACGGCTGCACAGAATGGTGCATGAATGCCATGTAGTGCTGGGTAAAGGGGGCTTCCTGCTGAAAAAGGACCTATGGCTCCGCCAGGAGACAGCTGGATTAAAGGGGTAGAACAAGATCAGTTAGATAAATTAAAATTATTTAAAAAATTGGATAAGAAAATGAAATGAGCTAGTCATTCTTCCAAGAGCTACTCCAGCTACCTGATTGATTCCTGCATAGACGATCGGCAGGATAAAGCGGGTCTGTAGTTACAGCACAGAGGCGTTGTTGGAAAAAGTTAATCCCCCTTCATAGATAAACTGTAGTTACACACGCGTAACTTAATATGGTTCATTGTAGGCGCACGCTATAAATCCAGATCCTTTTCACAAGCAGATTTCCAGAACTCATTCAGAATTGCAGGAAAGGATGGACGCCAGGCCCTTCATCATTGTACAGAATGTTGTGTTCTTCTATCTGGTCCAGCTCTTACATTCCAAAATCTCCTAAGGGATCCATTCAACATTTATGCTGTAGATGTATTACACATTCCACCCAGACATTTCTCTAGATCTCTCCATTCTTAAAGCTGAACCAAGTACAGAGCTATAACATGTGTATTACACATCGAGATATGGTATTCTATGAGGATGGTCTAGGGATATGGTTTTCAAGAGATCCCTGTGCCGTCTGGTACCATATAGTCACTTTTTCCTGCACCCCATTGCTCTGTTCAGGTGTAGGCAAAGAGTAAAGAAAGTTCTATGTAGACTTTAGAAATTTGCTTGTCTTATATACCCATCAGCAGCATCAATGGGGTGTATCATCACCACTTTCTGCATTGAGTCTCCTCTTGTAAGGGCAGTGACATCCTTTCCTAGGTGACCCATGGGCCAAAGATGGATGTAGGGTGAATATAATTCTATTCTATATGGGCATGTTGTGTCCCTCCCCTGTACTGTAAGTGATTTTAGAAGGGGAAGGAGTCTGGCTCATATGAGTGCACCTTTCTTTCTGTACACAAGATGGAAGACATCTCATCATCAACCCAACATTGGATTATCTGAATCAAAAGTAAATTTACCAATAGGCCTCCTCCGCATGGTTCTGGGGTCTCAAACCCCAAACGATTGCAAGATCAGAATTGCCTAGTTAGTTATAACAAAGCTGGCAGCAGATCTCCTTGCATGCCTTTTACCCCATACCATTGGATTTGGGAGCTATTAAAAATTGCCCATACAGATTTATTGTATTGCCATCTTCACAGAGATCCGTGACCTGGCTAGCAATGGTGCTAGGATCACAAGAAGCTACTGACCCGTTCTCATATATGGATCTTTCTTCTTTTTCCAGTCACCTTACTATTAACTGTTCTGCACCTCGATTGTTGTGGCATTCTACAATCAGACATATGGTGTTTTATTTGACACAACAACCAGTTTGGAAGTTTTTAGCCATTAGCTCATTATCATCCACGTGAGCTTCAGAAAACACCATGAGCACAGATAATATAGATGATGTGTGGCTTTTGTAGATTATAGGGAGTTGTGTCTGGCATAATAATGGTAGGTTCTATGCCATCTGGCCTTTCAACTCCATGCCAAGTAAAATCTGATTTAACCCCCCAGTTTATCTCTCTAAAATCGCTTCTTTTCCTATTTATGCTGATCTGTGACTTTGCTATAAGCAGCTTTTAATATTCTGCAAATATCTGCTTGTTTTCATTAGTTTGTATTGGAAACTGTAAATAAATGAAACCTAATTTATGCATGTGCATCTTTTACAGCAAAAAATGTCCCTTTGTAGAATATGTACATGTGATAATAACGGCTGATTGATTTATTGCCTTGAGTTCCAGGTACATATATTTATATATATTATGGAAAAAGTCATCACAAAGTGCATTTTTTTGGTACGTCCCGTGTGAGCAAACATTTTAGTAATTATTGCAGAGTTTACCTGAAAACCTGGATGTTTTTTCAATGGTTTCCCCCACTGTTGACCGGGGCAGGGCTAGAGTCTTATCCAGAGAAGGTCAACTTTGAATTCTGATCACTTTGGATATATTTGGTGATTTTTATTTCCAGCTTTATAATAGTACTATTTTTTTTCGGGATAGCAAAATTAAGAGTTTGTTTCCTGATGTGCAATGCAGAGTTGAGTTAGGGAACCATACTAAGAAATATTGGGGTTGCCTGTGTCTACTTGAGATCCAAGTTGGTTTTCTTCCCTTATCCGAAGGAAGAGTCAAATATGGCAGCCTGTAGATCTCTCTTGCAGGGAATTCTTTTCATTGAAGCTGTTAGGTGGGCAGAAAATGCTAGCGACCTGGCTCGGTCATAAGGGATCACTCAGTTTATGTACATACATAAACATAAACATGCCACTGACAGAAATAAGTATGCATCGGTCAGCAGCTCTCATTAGCACCAAGGATCATCAAGACACCCAGCATATCTCTCTCCTATGTCTGGTATGCCTACCAAAAATAGAAAAAAATTGAACTGGAACTTGTCCAGTGTGTTGAGTTGCAGTATTTCTGCATAGAAGTTTTTTGGCAAAAACCTTAAAAATACCTTCTAGGGGTACCATGTGCTTTTATTCTATAATTATTATAAGAGATGTACAACTGCTATCAGAAATCGGGCTGCAGCAAATTATTGGTTAACCCACTCTTAATTTTTCACATTCTTACCTGATTATGCAATGTTTTTGCATGAATATATTTTGATTTCAAGTGCTGTGTTGAAAAACAGCTTTTTTTTTTCTGGGTCTAATGGGAACGGCTTCTTGGGTCAACAACGACTTGATGCAGTTATAAACCTCTCCACCATTGCATCAACTTATGTAATCAAGGTGTATCAAACCATGATTAAATTTTACCTTTCTATTTTAGAAAGTTGTAAAGGTTAGAATATAGTTCTTTTATTGCTTCTGCATTCCATTCTGGAAGGATTGATTTCTTTTCTTGTCCTGGTGACCTGGTGACCTTGAAAATTCAAGATTGCCAACATGGTTGGCACTTTAGTAGGAATCTAGGGTAATTCTTCTGTATGAGGTTTGTTCTAGAGACAACTGGAAAGGAAGATTTACCTTACTTGGAAGAGATTTTTTCACTTGTTCCCATTCCATCCCAGGGCACCATCATCTATTTTTTATTTTTTTTCCTTTAGTTGCGATCTTTGTGCTCTATAATCTATAATATACATATCTTCTGTCTAGTTCTGCATTCATTGCTTTATTACCACTTTGTATTGTCTTCTGTCATATTACACGCTGTGTTCCCGAGACCATACTATAATCACCAATATGTGTTGTGGTTGCCCGTTTCCTCCCTCCTTTCCGTACCATAACCCCTAATATACACTGTGGTCTCTTCCATCCAGGGTGTAACCTGTAATTACGCTCATTGTGGTGTATTGTCCGCAGAGAGCGTGTGTCGTGCTGCGACCGCTGTTACATTTCATGCCTCGATGTGGTCAGGTTTCCTTTCTTGCACACTTGTCCTCATTTATAGAAGTGTCTATGGTTCCATTTCATAGCCACATTGTCTCCCATTACATGTGTAATCCTTCAGACACTTCTTCAAATGAAGTCTGTTGTGAATATAATGAGTTTCCTATTCGGTCTCCCATTTATATAATTGTTTTTTTTGTATCCTGCAAAGATTTCTTAAAATGTAGACGCTTTAGGAGTGTAACTTAGAAGCCCCATAGCAGGCAAGAGAGGTTTCCAGTGCTCTTTTGACCTATTACAAACTTTTTTTCTTTTTTTTGTTGCATTATTCGCATACATATCCATTGTTCTATTGCATATCTATTTATTGTTTACCATTGGCCTCCAGGAGCTATCATGGGTACAACCCCCACATACTGTTCACAAAAACTCCAAAATGGGTCGAAGCCGGGAATTGATGAACTCCCTGGCTATGGCTAAATAGGAAGGGCCTAAAAATGTGGAATTCTGTATATATTTCAATATAATACTAAATATGCAGTTTTTATATTCCATATGAATATAGAATTATGCTGCTCAGCCAATCAGACTTTAACGTTCATCTTTGTAGCAGAAAGCCATGCTGGGATCTGATTGCTCGCTTATGATAGCCCCTCCACATTCCCTTTCTGTCAGGTCCACGTCTCCCCTACTCTATGCAGTCTGGTCGCTGCGTTGCTGATTTTGGCAACCGTGTGCATTTTGTGTCATGAGCCCTGTCTCCGTTCCAGAAGGAAACATTTGTGTTATGATAACACAATCAGACTTTTTACCGACTGTTGAATTTGATTTCTTTATTTAATATTTACCTTCAGTAGGCCAATTAAATAAAAATAAACAGTACGAGCCTGACCTGTGCCAAGATTACCACGAAAGGTGCCGTAAACACACAAAAGCCTGGACTGGTGCCTGCGCTTAACTCTTTTCACTCCGAGATGCCATCTGAAGAATGTAAGCTTGATTGGGAATTCACTTTGGGGGTCTTTGTTGGTCACACAACACAAAGAACGACGGGGAGCAACTTATTGACCAGTTTGGATTTGGTTCTGAATTCTGATTGGCTGATAAAGGCTCATTTCTTTCTTTTACTGATTTTGCAGTGTTTATGCATATATTTTATTATACTGGGGACTTTTTTTATCTATTAATTATGGCAAATGAATATTTCATAATTACCAGGTAGTAAATACAGGGCTGCAACATTGTTTTCTAGAACTGTTGTGCCATGGATAGCCATTGTTGTGCATAGACTTGAATAGCAGTAAATCCATTCTGCATGTATAATAGTACTGAATAAGTCAGATGAGGGATTCCTTATCCCTTTTTTTTTTCTTTAATTTCCTGGTTTATGTTTAGCAACATTTACATTCTTACAGTTGAATCTGATTTCTAGATAGCTATGAAAATAAACAATTTAACTTACTTTTCTCCTTTACTGTCCAATCACAAGGTTGTTGCAGGGAAAGTGGTAATTAAATCATTTTTTTATTTTTTAATTTAAACATATTTATAATTCTTTTTCTTAGAACCAGTGAACGAATCCTCAACCTAAAATTTACCAAAATTATTTGTTTTTCCACATCCAGATTGTAACAAAGCCTTTGCATATCTACATGGACTTTCAAGGCACCTTTTCATTTGATATACATATATACACTAATTAATCAATAAAATCATAATTGTTTTAAATATTAAAACATGATATAAATCCTTTATCTTTCCCAAATGTGTGTGTTTATATACAAATTATTATTACAGTAATTATATAGAGGCACATATTACGCAGCGCTTTACAAAGTCCATAGCTGTCCGTCAGGGGAGCTCTATCTTTAATACAGTCTTTTTTGGGGAGAAACCAATAACTGCATGTTTTTGGAATGTGGGAGGAAACCCAAGCAAACACAGGGAGAACCTGCAAACTCCATGCAGATAGTGTCCTGGCCAGGATATGAACCTGGGACCAGAGTGCCAACCTCTGAACCACTGTACTGCCCAATTTCTGTCTCCTTTTCCACGCGTTTCGCAGACTCTGCTGCTTCAGGAAGAGACTAACATCAAAAAGTGAAATAATCTGTTAAAAGGATCATTTGGGCTCTGATGTAGAGAAGTTTTAAAACAAACCACATAGGGTAATAGTAGGACCCGCAGATGAACTTCAATCTTGCTTCATTTATACAGTTAGGGGGCAAACGAGCTGCGTTCTTCCAATGCCTCCACATTGCTGGATATACGTCTATATCACCAAATGTTGAAACATAATCTGCTATTCTGCAGAGAGCAACCCCTTCATTTTATTGAAGAATAGGTGTTTATATATGTGAATGATTCATTTCAGAAGGATCTAGAAGCAAAAGAAATAATTGCTGATGGTTCAGTTTGGTTTTACCTACAGAAAACAAATATCCATTCACTATAGCCCAGTGGGATGACTAGAAGACTGGGCTATACCCTGGTCAGTGGTTGTACATCCAAGTAATTGATCAATACCTTCCTGATATTGCCAAAATTGCCATGCACCCATCAATCTGCCCGGTTCAGTTCATTTGACACATTTGTAGCAAGCAGCCAATCAGCTGCATACAAATAAACTTCTTTATATTACCGTGCAGGAAACTTTAACAACTCTGGATGACTGCATATTTATTCTTCATCATGACATGAATCCACACCCTGTTATAACCATTGTATCTCACTCGCTTTGTAGCCGGGTGTTCTATTCTGACTTCTGACACTCTGCAAATGTTACATTTCCTAATTCTTGTGTGTTCTGATTAGGTGCGTGTTTATCATTTAAATTAACATTGTTTTTCTGAATTTCAGGCGGAGGTGGCAAAAGGAAAGGGAGGAGTAAAAAATGGAAGGAAATCCTAAAATTTCCACATATCAGCCAGTGCGAAGACCTGCGAAAGCAGTTGGGTAAGTTTACACGCAGATACATTGTTCTGTAGAGGTCGGGCTGTGGGATCATATGCAGGGGGTTGCTCACCGTGGTACATGCCAAGAGTGAACGTTTGAGTCATTGTAAAGGATTCACTGGATTATTTTAGGAGTTGCTTGTTCTGCTTTTTTTTTTTTTTTTATTATAGTATGACATTGTTTTGTGTGTTACTTCACTCAACTCGCATACACTATGAATAAAATCCAATGGCCGGTCTTGTTTATAATCAGATGGAGGATCAATCCGGTTTCCAAATAGACTGTATTGGGCGATTTAATTGGCCATTGATGTACAACGTGCCACATTCAAAATGATGAATGAAAGCAATGATTTCTCCAGATGAGATAACCAGAGACATCATAACTCCAGCTATAACTTCTGGGTTTAGTGCTCTGTGCACTGTTCACAGTTACAACAATCTGCCAGATTGCACAGGTGATGGGTACATCTACTTGTCTGTGATCGCTGGACAAACACATATGAACGGTCAAATGATTGGGAATTTTCAGAGATTCCATTAAATTGCTATTTGAGAGGAAGCATGTATTAATAATATTATTTATATACAGGATTCATATAGCACCTACATATTACGCAGTGCTGTACATTCAATAGGAGTTGTAAATGACAGACAGATCTTACAATCTAGGAGCTGGGGGTATCACACAATAGAAGGGGGGATATGGACATGAAGACATGAATTGGCTGAGAAATACAGCAGATCAGCAGCCCCAAGATGCAAAAACAAAAAAAGGAAGTGTAAACTAAATATGTTTTTAAATGACATTTCTATATTTTACACCATGCACTGGCAAACTGGATGTCTTCCACTTAGGGGATTGGTTTTTGACCAGGGTTCCATGGATCCCCAGGGATCGTCCAGAGGTTTCTAGGGGTTCCTTGAGCAGTTTAGACTTCTCAGGTCAATTTGTGAAACCAAGATCTGTAAGGGTGATATTCTTCCCAATGGCCAGCAATGTAAGAAGCATTCTTCCTACTGACCACCACACTAATATATTATGATCTGT
This sequence comes from Pyxicephalus adspersus, assembly GCF_032062135.1. NCBI lineage: Eukaryota > Metazoa > Chordata > Amphibia > Anura > Pyxicephalidae > Pyxicephalus > Pyxicephalus adspersus. Next base: position 18,050,426 of record NC_092859.1, read on the forward strand.
GGATATATTGATTTAAGAAAGGCTTCCCTGAAAATTATTTCTAGGGCTCCCCATGCTAAATAATTAAGAAACACCAACTTAAAGTGGAAGTAAACCCAAAACAAAAAAAGCATGCTTACCTTTAACCCCTCAGATCAGTCAATCCATCAGGAGGTTTCTTCCATCGGGTCCTGCATTGTCCCGGTATCCGTTTTCGGCCAGGTGCTGACAATCTCCTTTCTTCTGGGTTTTTCTCCCTGCGTCACTCAATCTCGCACTGCGTAGGCGCGAGATCAGGTGACTTAGACTGCTCATGCGTGAGATCGGGATTTTTTTTTCTATTGATGAAAAGAGCAAGAGCCTCCTGGGATGCGTGACGTAGGTATCCCCCGGGAGGCTCTGTGCTAGGCCATCAAGAATTAAGGGTGTTGCAGTTGAAAAAAACACAAACAAAAATTTTACTTTGAATAAAAGGGTTGTCGGGCCCTTTTATATATAGTAGGAATTAATTTTTTACATGCCCATTATTCAGTATGCAAAAAAAAAAAACAATGATGAGTAATCCTTCAAGGTGAACAAAACGAAAGCACAAAAACTTGTTTGGGTTTTTAACCTGCAATGCTCTATCCCAATAATGAAATAAACCGTGATTGGTGATGGTCTGGACTTGATTTAGTATCCTGGGAAACTTTCAATGCTATTTTGCAGAATATCTTCTCTCCTTGTCTGGGCGCTGAGATCTAATGAAATGTTCTCAGTTCTTGTTGTGTTTTGTCTTTCATGACATTCTGGCACACTGCCCAGGCTCTATTGCTAGATGACTTTACTAAATATGCTCAAAAATCTAAACACTTATATATTTATAATTCTATATTTGGCCTGGCATGTAATACTCGGCTGTTGTTTTACTGGTGAAACCTCCCTCCCATTTTAATTTTTTTTACGCATTTTCATTTTTGTTCATTTTTTCTGTAAACTTAATTGGCCTTCTGGGTCACTGGATTCTACCAATCACAGCATGGAGGTCAAGGACATCAGCCATCTTGTTTAGGATTGGTGGAAATTGTAGTAAACACTTTGGGATATCTTTAAGGGGTGCAGTGCTCAACCCAGACATTTATTTAAGCTGGGTTGGAAGAAATTTTAGGTGGGTGGCAGTCCCTGTATTGTGACCCAAATGTTAGTAACCACCCAAAAACAGCCAGGTCGTTACTGAAATGTGCCAGGTGGTGCACCCGGCTAAAAGGGGCTAAATTGTTAGAATCATGAAACTGGAAACGAGACGACCTTAACTCAATTTAGAGAGCAACATATTGTCCACACAGGGTCATTGACCTTGGAAGATTGGTACCTGAGATGCAGAACACAGCCTCATGTGAGGAAGGGATCACATGGTTCTCAAAAAATACTCCCAAAAATACCAGATATTACCAAGGACTGCTGCATGACAAAGCTGAGACTGCAGAATGGGTCTTTTCCATTAAACCTATTGGTTCACAAAAAAAACAAAATATGATATTTACTTTAACTTTAAAGGTTTTTTATATTCTCAGGCACGTGGTCTCCATGCTATAATGACATTAGCCGAAATCTCTTTATGGCAGTGAGCACCTGCCTGTCGTCTTGTAAACCCCATTTAAAGCGTTAAATGTTCATCTGCAGTTTGGAGCTCTCTGGGGCCGATGCTAATACAGAATTATTGTGTTACACCGTGGGATCGTCTCCCAGTTCCCGCACTCTAGTTGGGTATTGGGTGACTTGGTCAATAAGGATGAGTCTGCGTTGTACTGCGAGTCTCTGACTATTCAGTAGGGTCTGATGTAAGGATTATCATTTTCTCCTGGGATTGTGGGCTCCCCATTGCATACTTGAAGTTCTGTTGTCTCTTATTTCTGGTCTTTTTTGTATCCAATCACAAGATCACTTATCCTATATATGAAACAAAAATGATCACAAATAACATTTATGCCATAAAAAAAAATCACTTTGTTCTTATTGGGTTTTCTTTTTTTCCTTTACAGAAAGGGACTACACCAGCCTCTGCGAGAAGCAGCCGATTGGGCGACTTCTCTTCCGTCAATTCTGTGAAACAAGGGAACACCTCCTGAAATGCATCCACTTCCTTGACTCGGTGGTAAGGAGATTATCAAGGTGGACATGAAGTTAAACTTAAAGTTTAGGTTTAGAACTAGGTTATAAACACCTATACCAGGGTTCTGTGGAATCCTCTGGTTCCTCAATGAGCAATAAGTTTGTCAGGTCAGTAGAACTGATACCAATGATCTTTTTGGCTATCTGTAAGGGTGGCATTGTTCTTACTGAGCCCCACAATAATGTACTGTGAGCTGTGCATATAGTAATTATAGGAGGGGTTCCCTGAAGACCTGAAGGTTTTTTCAAGGGTTTTCCCATGTTAAAAAGATCAATAAGCACTGCCCTAAGCTTTTAAAGTTTTGCACAAAAAAGTGATAGACTGAGTTTATGTCTGTGGTCTCCCTGAGCTTATCCTTGCCCCATTACTGACTTTCTAGGCCTTATTTTGCTGTGACCAGCTTAGTAAAGCAAGCTTTTGCTTTCCTATTCCAAAGCAGCAAAGACTGGTGGGACGATATTTAAAAAGCTCTTTATCGCTATTCCTTGGGAACAATATAGAACAAAAGCAAGGGTTTGCATTCACTATTAGATATAATGCAGCTTACAGTCTGCAAGAACATATATTCTGATATTATGTAACTGTTTTCTATTTTAAATGCTTATTATTATTATTGCACAGTATTTAAATAGCGACATCATATTATGCAATGCTGCACAAGGTCCACAGTCATGTCACTAACTGTTGATCAAAGGAGCTCACAATCTAATGTCCCTACCATAGTCCTATATCTTTATTGCGGTCTAAGGTCAATTTTGGGGGAATCCAAATAACCTAACTGCATGTTTTTGGAATGTGGGAGGAAACCGGAGTACTCGGAGGAAACCCACGCAAACACAGGGAGAACCTGCAAACTCCATGCAGATAGTGTCCTGGCCAAAATTCCAACTTGGGACGAGGCACTGCAAAAGCCAGAGTGCTAACTTCTGAGCCACTGTACTGCCTAAATGTATTGACTATATAGGAATTGGTATTGAGTTTGAAATGTGTGCGTTGTGCACATAACCCTACTACCGTATGTAAACCTATCATGCATTATATTAGCTTTGTGTCACCTGTCATTTTCCTATTGATGAGCATCACTGAACTTATTTTTTGCCCTCCTACTGTATACCCCCTAAGCACCCAGTACCTGAAAAGAAGTCAGATTGTTTGCTTCCAGTATAACACTTCCCATTCTGATAGAAATTCAAAGAAACTTCCTGAACAATAGGAAAGTATAGCTTCAGAGTAAAACCCTAATTTTCTTCCCAGCACATATTTTGGAAAATTTTAGAAAACGTTTTTAAAGAATCCTATCTGTTTCTGTTCTGCAGATATTACTAACAGCTGTGGACTGCTGCCTGATTTCTTCAAAATAGAATTACATGTCCCATAATGCTGTAGTGCCAGGGATCTGCTAACTCTTTGTATAGGAATTTACTCACAGACTGTCAGTTAGGTGGCAAAGCACTAATACAGAATTATTGTGTTACACCGTGGGATCGTCTCCCAGTTCCCGCACTCTAGTTGGGTATTGGGTGACTTGGTCAATAAGGATGAGTCTGCGTTGTACTGCGAGTCTCTGACTATTCAGTAGGGTCTGATGTAAGGATTATCATTTTCTCCTGGGATTGTGGGCTCCCCATTGCATACTTGAAGTTCTGTTGTCTCTTGTTTCCGGTCTTTTTTGTATCCAATCACAAGATCACTTATCCTATATATGAAACAAAAATGATCACAAATAACATTTATGCCATAAAAAAAAATCACTTTGTTCTTATTGGGTTTTCTTTTTTTCCTTTACAGAAAGGGACTACACCAGCCTCTGCGAGAAGCAGCCGATTGGGCGACTTCTCTTCCGTCAATTCTGTGAAACAAGGGAACACCTCCTGAAATGCATCCACTTCCTTGACTCGGTGGTAAGGAGATTATCAAGGTGGACATGAAGTTAAACTTAAAGTTTAGGTTTAGAACTAGGTTATAAACACCTATACCAGGGTTCTGTGGAATCCTTTGGTTCCTCAATGAGCAATAAGTTTGTCAGGTCAGTAGAACTGATACCAATGATCTTTTTGGCTATCTGTAAGGGTGGCATTGTTCTTACTGAGCCCCACAATAATGTACTGTGAGCTGTGCATATAGTAATTATAGGAGGGGTTCCCTGAAGACCTGAAGGTTTTTTCAAGGGTTTTCCCATGTTAAAAAGATCAATAAGCACTGCCCTAAGCTTTTAAAGTTTTGCACAAAAAAGTGATAGACTGAGTTTATGTCTGTGGTCTCCCTGAGCTTATCCTTGCCCCATTACTGACTTTCTAGGCCTTATTTTGCTGTGACCAGCTTAGTAAAGCAAGCTTTTGCTTTCCTATTCCAAAGCAGCAAAGACTGGTGGGACGATATTTAAAAAGCTCTTTATCGCTATTCCTTGGGAACAATATAGAACAAAAGCAAGGGTTTGCATTCACTATTAGATATAATGCAGCTTACAGTCTGCAAGAACATATATTCTGATATTATGTAACTGTTTTCTATTTAAAATGCTTATTATTATTATTGCACAGTATTTAAATAGCGACATCATATTATGCAATGCTGCACAAGGTCCACAGTCATGTCACTAACTGTTGATCAAAGGAGCTCACAATCTAATGTCCCTACCATAGTCCTATATCTTTATTGCGGTCTAAGGTCAATTTTGGGGGAATCCAAATAACCTAACTGCATGTTTTTGGAATGTGGGAGGAAACCGGAGTACTCGGAGGAAACCCACGCAAACACAGGGAGAACCTGCAAACTCCATGCAGATAGTGTCCTGGCCAAAATTCCAACTTGGGACGAGGCACTGCAAAAGCCAGAGTGCTAACTTCTGAGCCACTGTACTGCCTAAATGTATTGACTATATAGGAATTGGTATTGAGTTTGAAATGTGTGCGTTGTGCACATAACCCTACTACCGTATGTAAACCTATCATGCATTATATTAGCTTTGTGTCACCTGTCATTTTCCTATTGATGAGCATCACTGAACTTATTTTTTGCCCTCCTACTGTATACCCCCTAAGCACCCAGTACCTGAAAAGAAGTCAGATTGTTTGCTTCCAGTATAACACTTCCCATTCTGATAGAAATTCAAAGAAACTTCCTGAACAATAGGAAAGTATAGCTTCAGAGTAAAACCCTAATTTTCTTCCCAGCACATATTTTGGAAAATTTTAGAAAACGTTTTTAAAGAATCCTATCTGTTTCTGTTCTGCAGATATTACTAACAGCTGTGGACTGCTGCCTGATTTCTTCAAAATAGAATTACATGTCCCATAATGCTGTAGTGCCAGGGATCTGCTAACTCTTTGTATAGGAATTTACTCACAGACTGTCAGTTAGGTGGCAAAGCAGTCAAATGTTTAATGACTTATGTGCTTAGAGGGGAGAAGGCGGAAATATCGACAGCCAATAAGGAAAAGTAACACTGCAGGTCATTGGCTAATGTTCATATTTTAAATATTTTTCAAAGCCTTTTCCAAACATGGGAATACTTTACTTTATTTTACAATGCCTCCCTATGTGAATGTGAATTTTAAATTCACATCAAGATCTAAATATCCAAGAGCATTGCAGACTCAGCAAGGTTTTGATAATCACCGGTGTGGCTTTCCTGGTCTCATGTCATCCATGTATGAAGACCTTGTCCATCAATCTTATGTCATTTGTTCCTATCACAGGCAAACTATGAAGTGTCGGCGGATGAGAAAAGGAAAGAGACAGGAGAAGGGATCATTAAAAGGTTTTTCAACTCAAAGGTGAGTTTACGCAGCAATTGTGTTTATGAAATATGTGAGATTTTTTTTTATTTTTAGTAGATGTGTATTTTTAGCTCCTTACCCCAGGCTATACACCTTCTATGCTGCCTTGTTTTGAAATATTTCTTCTCTTTTGGCAATGTGTCAACAGAGTTGGTGCTTATCTTAAACTTGCCATTCCTGCTGGAGCATTGGGGAAAACTCAGTCACCATAAATTGTTTCACAGCTTATGATTGCCCAATTGCAGATGGTATCACTAGAATGTCACCAATGCGCATGGCGTGTCCGTGTGCCTAATTACATGAAGGGTCTTTGTACTGTTTGGTTGTAAACTTCTGTAATTTATAGTAAGCCTCTTTGACAAGCTATGCACCTTAATCATGTGGTCTTGGTGGCAAGGTTGTGGGCCTATTATCCAGATCTAATTTTTGTGTTAAGCAAATGCATGCTAAGTAACGTAAAAAATAAGTCTTAAAGCAGCACTTTATTCTCGCATATCCCTCGACGGCTCTGGACTATTCCACGAGCCGCTCCTGCGCCGTCCTGGAATTCTTCCTTGTACAGGTGTACCGCCATCTTCAGTCTTCTTGCTACGTCACTAGATCTCACACGGCGCAGGTGTGTGAGATCAGGTGACTTAACCCGCTGCAAAGTTAGGAAAAAGAGAGCCCATCTCATTGTGCATGACTAGCATCTCTTTCCCTGGAGTGGAAACTTGCTCTTTCTGCGCTTGCCAGAGATAGGAAGAATTCTGCACAGAAGGAGCAGCCATAGCCTCCCAGGGTGCATGACGTAGGTATCCCGGGAGGCTCTGCGCTCTGATTCATCGTCTTGATCGCCACAGATTTTTTTTTTATTTTTAAGTGTGTTACACTTTAAAAGTCAATTTTTACTTATATATAAGGGTTGTTCACCCTTTTATGTTAAGTAAAAAAGTTGAGTTTAGGTCCACTTTTAATACTTCTTTGATTTTAGGATACTGGTCAGCCATGTAAACCCTGTTGCCTGTGCAGCTTTGGGCTATGTTCCCAAATGTCTGACATCATCTTCTGCTGCACCCTCTGGCTTTGACCCCCACACTAATAAAAATTATTATAGAACATGTATCTCACTATCTTCTGAAGAAGACGAATGTTGAAATGTGGCAGATTCAGAATTTTTTGTTCCGTGATGTTAAATGTATGAACTTGGCTTTGAGCACTTGTCTATTATGACAGGTGAACCTTGTATAGATTTGGTGCAACACTGAATATTAATT
>NC_092859.1:18058155-18064981 GCF_032062135.1 Pyxicephalus adspersus
GTATGTTGTTTTGGTAAAGCACAACCTTTGGAACAAGAATGAATTTGTTGTCCTTTTACTTACTGTGGAGTGCCCACAATACAGACTTGACTTGAGTTTGTAGATTTAAGTCCTGCACCAAGTCCTGCACCATTGCCAGGATTTCTGGAGAAATGTAGAAGTGAGAACGAGACGTACTTATGATGTCAGTGTCATGATGGGGGTCAAGATTAGAAGGTTACAGACAGAAGGGACTAATGAGAGCATGGGTGCAGAGATCTCCCAAACACAAATAAAAAAAAAAAAAAAGAAATCATTTAGCATTGCAGGCCAAGAACCCGAATAACCCTGAATATTCCTTCTCTAATGCTGTGTATCATTAAATCCGGACCAGGATCCAGATAGCGTGGTGAATGAATTTGTCATAGGTCGTCACATGATTGTATAATAAAAGTAGCCTATTCCATCCAAAAGGGAAATCTGAGGTGCTTAAAATAGTAAACTATTATTGTAAGTTTTAAATAACTTTACTATTGTATTTTAAGACTCATAATTATTTGTCTTTTGTTTTGGCTTTGCTGATATATTTGCTATTAATTCTCTTCTTCCCAGTACATTTTTCTTTTTTCTGTCCTCGTATTATCAAGTTAAGGACCCCTACCCTAACTCTTTAGGTTTAGCTATAGCAAGGACAGATTTAACTATGCGCAATAAACAGATGCCGAAAAAACAGACAGCTGACTGAAGCCTACGCATGCCCATGTCTTTATTATCTGGCTTTCCTCATATCACGTAATTGTGCCCTAGTTTCCCACTGCCATATGGAGGGTTAGATTGAAGAGTTTAAACAAATTTGTCATCTGTCTACATCGGAGAGCTGTTCAGTCCCTGATCTCAATGAGTCTGCAACTTAAATAGATTTTTACAGTCTTCAGGGTTTCTGATTTTTTTTAATTTTTTTTTTTTCCCCTAATTAGGTTAATGTTAATCTATTTCCTACAGCAACTGCACAGTTGAACTGATCCCAGCCAGTGATTGTTTTGTGGTTGTATAAACAATTGCTGCATTCCCCTTGATTTAAAATGCATTCCAATTTGAGCTGGTCACCATGTGCAGTTTCCATTCATATGTTTTCTTTTTAAATCCATATATGAATATAAATGATCAATGTAATTTTCAGGAAGCATTAAGTTGGTGGTGTTGGGGAGGAGGGGAATGCATGTTTTAGGAAATGTCTGTTTTTGCAGTTTGTGATTGTATATGTACACACAGTGGCCATCTTTGCATATTATTATTTATACAGCTTGGCTTCTTGCTTAGCAGTGCTGCACAATGGTCCTGATTTATTGATGCTCTCCAAGTCTGGAGAGGATATTCTTTCATTAGTGGAGCTGGGTGATCCAACAAACCTGGAATGGATATCTTCCAAGTAGTTTCTAGCAAATGTCTTGAATCCTGGACCCAATCCATTCCAGGTTTGCTAGATCACCCAGCTTCACTGTGGAAAGTGTATCCTCTCCAGCCTTGGGGAGTTTTAATAAATTAGGCCCTATGACTCTACTTCTCTGTTGCCCTTTCATTATAAGCCAGGGGATCATGTCTTGATCTAAAAACAGCTGACTTTCTGCATGGTCCAGCTTTTTCCTACTGTCATTATTCAGGAAATGCTAATCATGTTCCTTAAAATTTTTGGGTTGGGAGGCACCATGGCACTGCAGTGGGCATGTAGGCAAATGCCATATGTCTCCCAACCATTGGTGTCAATGCAGGCAGCTTGGCTGAGCCCAGTATGGATCTCTTCGGGAACACATTCAGTGTAATAGGGATCTGATAGGGCAGTAGTCAAGTGACAGATAATCTTCAACCTGAGTGCAACATATATAAGACATGGAGAAGCCACATCAAGCTTGGCTGAGCCCAGTATGGATCTCTTCGGGAACACATTCAGTGTAATAGGGATCTGATAGGGCAGTAGTCAAGTGACAGATAATCTTCAACCTGAGTGCAACATATATAAGACATGGAGAAGCCACATCATAGTATTTGGCTGAGCCCAGTATGGATCTCTTCGGGAACACATTCAGTGTAATCGGGATCTGATAGGGAAGTAGTCATGTGACAGATAATCTTCAACCTGAGTGCAACATATATAAGACATGGAGAAGCCACATCATAGTATTTGTCGACTACAGGAGCCATTTTGGAGTTACACAGTAATTGTGGGCTTATGGTGATATTTTACTTCTAGACCAGGTTACCTGCAGCGGTCCCATCACCTGAAGCACATGGGACATTCACTACAATGCTCCTACACCTACATGTTCTCCTTTCCTGCAGTGCCACAACCTACTTACTTTTTACATGCTCTTCAGCACTGTTGGGTTTCTGGACCCTTTAAGAAGTAAATGAGTCTGGTGAGGTGGGGAAATTGGTGGTGGAAAATGTACGTTCAACTCCCACCAAGAAACATCAAAAAATTAAGGACTAGTTTGATATACAGAAGAATAATCTGTATTTAACCTAAGCAAAATAAGAAATGACAAGAAAAAATGGATGTGAGATTTGTGAAAAAAGGCTTTTGGATTCTTGCTGTTCCCTTTTTAAATTGTACTCCATTTACAAGGCATTACACAAGTAAAGGAATCATTCTTTTCAGATTTGTGACTGTAATTTTCCCATTGGATGCAATAGAGTCTGATGGCCACTTTTCTGTAAGTAGAGATCCTTTTCTTTCTGTGCATGCTTTGGGAATTGAGCATCTCAGGTACACTAAGCATTGGAATACATTAGATTTTATTCACATTAATTCTTCTCCTACAGAGCCACAAAAATATTCGCTATTTCCCTTTTAGGAACAGAATCTTGGCAGGCTGTCAGCATGCTAATGTAAACAAGCAGCAGCTGTTTCTAAGCTGTTAGAAACTGACTGAAATGAGATTTTCAAGTGTGATCTTTGAGAATATGTTACTTCACATTTACAGCAACTGCAAAGTTGAGGGATGGCTTGTTTATAAGGCCAGGTTTGTACCTGCCTAAGGATCAGAGGAACCCACATAACTCCTAGCTGCAGACGAACCCACATAACTCCTAGCGGCTGACACCATGCAAAGTGCCAACCTCTTAGTCGCTCGTACTGCATTGCTGGTTCCTAAAGAGCTAGCATCTGCAGATTTGGCAGTGAGCAGTACTGCGCCGCTCACTTCCGCCCCATTCATTCTTTATGGGGGTGCCGCAGTTAGAAACTACTTGTAGAATCTCTTCCCAGGCAATAACCACACCACAACCTGATCAAAGCCTGAAGCTAATACTGCTTGTTAACAAAATGTTTTATGTCTGTGCACAGATTCCTATAAATTCACTTTGCCGTCCAGAAAGTGAAACATATTTTACTGCTATGGAAGATACTTTTTCATACAACTTACAAGTTACATTTTTATCACTTTACATCTTGAATTTATTTACAAAAGAGCCTTTTGAATTTAGTTTCACAGTCTTTTGTGGCATTTTTATGTTAATGTTTTTCAGTGGGAGATTTTATCTAATTTACTTTATTAAACCACAAGCTTTGGGACATAGATACCAATTTAGCAGTTTCTGAAAGAATGAAACTTAAAATGAAGTCTAATTTTTCTCTCCATTTCAGTCTTCAGATTATGTGCCGGAGATTCCTGATGCACAGATGGAAGAATGTTTACTGAACTTCGAAAAGAATCCCAACAAGGACGTCTTCTGCAATTGTATTAGGTGAGCAAGCGCTGCATATAGAGTTACAGCTTACATCATTTTTATACAGGGATTGTTTTATATTTTAATGTTTTTACTAAGAATAAATTGGTAGAAAAATAGTATCAATAGAGAAAAAAAAAATATCAAAATCCAGATATACATTAAACAGAGGCTGACATACATAGTAAAAGAAAAATAACAAATGGGGAAGGAGGGATAGGGAAGGGAGAGTAGTCCTCTCTGGGATACATGTGGGACCATCAAACGAATTAAAGTAGATGTAGTGACCTTAAGAATACAGGTGAGTTTGACATTGGTCATATTCCAGTTGAGTTCTGATTTAAAGCAGAACTAAACTAAAAAACATAAGAATCACACTTACCTTTAATCCTGCAGATCGGTTGATCCACCAGGCAGTTTCTTCGATCTGGTCCCATGTTGTCTCAGTATCCTTCTTTGGCCGCCATCTTCTTCGGTCCTTTTCCTGGTTTTTCGTGCCTCATACGATCTTGCACTGTGCAGGTGCGAGATTGGGTGACGTAGATGGGGGCGAAAAAAAGAGTGCGGATCTCACTGCACGTGCGTGAGATTGACATTTTTTTTCTTTCATTAAAGTTAAAACCCCTTCTGAGCGTGACTGAGATTGGACATGTGCAGAAGGAGCAGCCAGAGCCTCCTGAGATGCATGACGTAGTATACCAGGGGGCTCTGTCCACCAATGTGCACCCAATTTTTTTAGGTCCTCTTTAAACACATACATGATGATATCAGGAGAGTTTGGGGCTTTCGAAGAGCAACACGTGTCGTTTACAGTATATAAAAAAAATTCATCTTTTTTTTTTAAGAAACTCACGTATAAAAAAAAAATAGATTCTATGAATTTATTGTAGCCTCCTGGAATACTAGGAGGTGGAAGTCTTGGGAAGCTACGTCAGTTTATCAACCAGCTTGACAGATGCTCTGCAAAGTTCTGTGAAAGCTTTGTGTTCTGCCCGTTCCAATGGTCCATTCCATGCTTTTTATGTTTTGTGTTCTTATTCTTTTCAGCCTCCTTCATGAGTTCCTGCGGGGGTCACCCTTTAGAGAGTACCAAGAAAGCATGTACTTTGACCGCTTCCTGCAATGGAAATCCCTTGAAAGGTAAAATGACAACTTTAAATGGATAGTCTTGTATATAAGTATACAACATTGTACAGAACAAGGGGCCTGAGATCATCTGCAGCGAGGCTGTCCAACGCCAGTCCTCAGGGGCCGGGATCTGTACACAGGTATTCCTTTAACAGATGGCAGTACATCTAGAGAGGTATGATATACCAAGAGCCAATATGTAGCCCTCAAGGACTGCTGTTGGACATCCCATATCTTTACCAGAAGTGATTGCTGTGTATAGATATAAGCCACCATGTGAAACGTGCAGGAAAATTTTGTAACTGAGTTTATTTAAATTACTATGCGTCGTGTAGTAATTGTAATTGGAGCATAACCCTTCTGCTCAGTTCATTGGGTTACAACAATTTTTATTTGCCATCAGCGGTTATTTTCAGCAGTTAAAAAATAATAATGATGCAAATAATTGGAAAATAATTGCACACAGTAAAGCTTAGGGAATTGAGCCCATGTCGTGATTCTAGAGGGTAGAGAGGGAGTCTGCTATATAATTCTGGTTCTTCCATTATGTAATTTTATGGATCATGGCAGCACATTTGACTCCCTTAAAAAATGTGATAAATTTGTCTTTTTTTTAAAAATATAAATATAAAAAAAAAACATTCCACCCTCTCCCAAACAACTGATCGGTAACAACCACTGTTCTTTTCTAAGGGCGCTTGCTCCTTCTCCCCAAATTACAGAACAGCGATGTGTTTACAGAGCTTTTTTGTTCAGCTGTCACTAGAAATGAATATGAAAGTTAATTTCCAGTGAAAGTGATCTCAGTATTAAGGCTATGTACACCAATCTCTCATGTGGCAGAGCTGAAGCTTGGGGATTGTCTCAACACTATGACATGGGGTTGGGGAGAGCGAGTTCTCAGTCCTGGGTATGCTTCAACTAATGTCTTTGCGTCTTTGCCTATGGCTAAACCACAGGCAGGGAAGAAGGGGAAAGCAAATATGTGCTGCTGGGGGCGAGTGGAAGGAACTTGATAACAAGTGCTGATCGCGTTCTTAAAAATTGTATTTGGCCACCCCCTATAGATTAAATATGAAGAAAAAGGACCAAAGACAGCTAGGGTTTAAGAGCAGCAAACAAGTATATTTAGGTGTAGTAAGTATGTTATCAAAAGCAAAAAAGAGTTATTCGAATATAAAAACCAGAACAACATAGTGTTTTAGACAGTCATTACCATTTTCGAATTCATGGGAGAAGTGAACTGCGAACTATACAGTAATAACCCTATAATAATGCTAGAGAAGGAGAAAAACGTCTTGTATCCCGACGCGTTTTGCCTGCTGGCTTCTTCAGGAAATTTGACGAACGTTTGTTGACAATTTTTGGTTGATTTGAGAATTAAGAAATGTCATCACAATGGTTTTTGGGTTAATAGTATCTCTATAGAATCTGTATGGTGTGGAGAACGAGATTGGAGACGGTGCAGAGTTCAGCATGCAGGAGGTGCTGCTGGGGTGTGTATCAGGACGGGAATGATACATTACAACACATACAGTCATTTTGATCCCCCTTCTCACTTTTCCCTTCCTATCATAATCACTAGATCCTTACCTAAACTCTCCTCATTAAAACTTCCCTCCTCCCCCCCCCCCCCCCCTCGTCAGTGCTGGCACCTTAGCGGGGACCAAACACCTACCCCAATCAAGGGTGGTGCCCGATGCCGCTATAGCAGGTGGGGGATGTCTATCCCTGCCTGCTGGTCACCCTCTTGGTTCCTCGTTTGGATCCAAGCTATTTGCTTTTTGAGGGGATAGTGTTAGGGGAAATGCTTGATTTATAGATTCTTTGCTTAGATAGGTGATTTCTAGATTTGGTACCAAACACTTATGGGGGCTTATTCATTCTTTAAAAGGGCATAGTACATATTGGCACCTGGTGTACAAAACAGGTCTGCTCTAGTGGTTACAATCAGTGTATGAAATATTGTTAGATACCATGAACATATGTCTAA
>NC_092859.1:18065197-18116606 GCF_032062135.1 Pyxicephalus adspersus
TATCTGTACTGTTCGTTTAAACTTCCTGTAGTTTCCTGCCTCTTCCTGGTCTTTGTTCCTCTGCAGGTTTCTGTTTGTTTTGTCATTAAAACAACACATTTACATTTAATTAGAATCTTTAGGCCCTTGTCATTTTAGTAACTTGTTACTGGGAAGAGCTATGCAGATGGGAGTGTAAAAGATGCTTAAATGTGTCACACTCACTGGCCGCATGATTGAGGCATTGTTGTCATTGTTGTCTTCTTGTTGGAAAGTAAGAAGAACCTTGTTCATGAGCAACACATACAAGCAGGTTATTGTTTCCTTGCACATATCAGTGGTCCTGTTTCTGGTACATTGTCTCCAGTGATATAAGTGCTTGTGTCTCATGGGCAACATTCTTTCTTAAACTAAAAAATGCTACAATGCTTGAATCCAGACACTTGGGTGACTAAAGTACTACAGGGAAGTTCCTCCTTTTCTCAAGCAATGAAGTTGCCCATCACCTTGCACAACCAAATAGAAGGCTTGGAAGAGAAGAAGCTAATATTTAGATATAGGTATAGCAGGATCATGACTGCTTTGGAGTACAGTTTTCCCTTTTTACACTTAGTTTCCAAGGTCTTCTGACTGGTCAGGAGAATCCTTAGGGTTCCTCTATGTCCATTCAATAAAGCAAAGGGGAGCACTCCTAACATTTATAATGCTGGGTAATCCTTATAGATTTCGGTGGTAAACTATTCAACAGTATATATTAAACGAAGTGTGTCCATGATGGCTTGAGTTCATCCATCCACCCATCCATCATGCTGGACGTCATTTAACCTACAACTTACAAGATGAGGACATATATATGAATTTAATATGAAAGGTAAGTATTGCAGTCCAAGCTACTGGATAAGATTTTTTTTAGAATTAAAAATGTATCCTGTAGTTCGCTTTCTCTGCAAATCTTATTATGCATTTGCTTTGAAGCCCAAATTACTGTGTATGTTTGGAATTGTTAGTTTTTATAGAACTTGGAATATTTGTTGCTTAGGAAAGGCTTGGTTCTTTTTTGGTAGTACCAAGTGATCTTTTTGCTGTTCCTCATCTAACTAAACCCTCATCTAACTAACTAAAGTAATGTAGTTTTTAAAAACTAGGAAATGTATTTTTTCCTAAAATTATCATACCAAGCATGTATGTTGCTCTGCACAGCTTTAACTAATAGATAGACACCATTCAGGATACTGTTACTTTGTGCCATACTTCCTGTCCCATTGCGGTCCTGCCTATAGGAGGTAGATGATGATGTATAAGTGTGCTGCTGCTCCTTCATTGTCCATTCTACAGCCTTGGGTGGGTGCTGGATGAATCTAAAATTCTACAAATGCATCTAAGTTAGGTCTGCTGCCATTGCTAAATAATTCCAAAGAATGAGTTTTTAACTAGGTTAATTGTATACCATATCAGGGAACCTGAATACTTTAGAAACGTGTTATCAGTTGCATTCTAAATTAGTATAGATTCACTTAAACCGCAGTATAGTCTACTGCGGGTGCAGGAAATGGTTGAGCTGTCTGGCATGGGTACATGGATCACAAGATGGTGCATGTTATCTATACAGAGCGAGAAATGCATATTGGTGTGCTGCTGTGATTTTATTCTACAATGAAAAAATAGGACTGGGAGGTTGACATCACTATTTCCTTAACTGTTAGTTATAGCAAAGCAAGGACCTTTGGCTGCGCTAATTTGAAATAAGGTGTTTATGAAAACAGAGGTATAACTATATTTGTAGTTACTTTGGGAAAACAATTACGATTCTAATTATCAGCCAGTTATTTGGGTCAGGCTTCTTTTTTCTGTGTCTGGCTCTTCTTCACCCCTGCCTCGATGCCTTCTATTGGCATTTCGTATTGATTTTTTTGCCATGCCTATCCCTTTAGGTGTGTGCCTGCCAGGTCCGTGCCACAGGCAAAATGTATGCATGTAAGAAGCTGGACAAGAAAAGGATCAAGAAAAGAAAAGGAGAATCAATGGCATTAAATGAGAAACAGATCCTGGAAAAAGTGAACAGCCGTTTTGTGGTAATATACTGCTTTATATGTTATGTATGTACATAAGTCTTAAAAGTGGGTTAATAATGGAAACTCGGGGCCATGCCCATGGCTTACCCATATTTACCCTCAAGCAATCTTCTCCCATTCTAGATGTGTTCTTTTAGACCTTGTGTCAGAAACTGATTTTTATTTCTTCCTGTAATGACTTTACCAGGATTGTAACATATTTGCAGGATCAGCTGCTAAAGAGCTTCATTTCTGGTGACATAGGCATTTGACCCAGAACTACGTCTCCCAAGTGCCCATTCGCTTCACAGTGGCCTGGCCCATCAGCACAGCAATAAAAACTTGGCATGGGATCCGTCCTCATTTTTCTCCACAACTGAGTGAATAAATTGTTCAGTAGGGTTGCTTTGGAAGTTTAGAGAAGAGGGGCGTTTTTTTTTTTTTGTTTCCAGACTTTAATGCCTTGTAATCTGATCTGCCATTTAGACATGAACAATGTAAACAGCCTAACATTCAGTCATTAACACTTTATCTATAATGAACATCTATGAACAATCATGCCAACTTGGCCAGACTGATGTCGTTATCCAACTGCTGGAAGCCGCATTTAAAATAAACTGTGTGCTAATGACGCACTGCAGCGATGCCGCGTTAGCTGTTAACGGTCCGATGATAGTGCAGCAAAGACGTCATCAGGAAATCATTTGCTGGATTACAGAGCTGCGCGCTCAGTTTCCCTCAACATTCCTGGTTACTTCTAGT
Organism: Pyxicephalus adspersus; assembly: GCF_032062135.1. Classification (NCBI taxonomy): domain Eukaryota; kingdom Metazoa; phylum Chordata; class Amphibia; order Anura; family Pyxicephalidae; genus Pyxicephalus; species Pyxicephalus adspersus. Next base: position 18,067,990 of record NC_092859.1, read on the forward strand.
TTTACAGTTTATCGATAGTTTGATTTGGTCGGAATGAAATTCTAGTAACTTTTTTTGGGAGACGGTTGGGACCTCAGTAACTGCATTATGTATTACCACCGAAAAGTTTTCTTCTCATTTACGGCACCCAAAAGGAAGTGAGGGGAAATCCTCCAAGTGGGAACAGACACAGCAGGACGGCTGAAATTTTTTTTTTTTTGAATGCTGTCAGTGCATCCCAGAAGAGATGAGGACATCACAGGAATTCTCAACCTTCCCATTATATCAAGGCTGCATGTCTTTATTTTTCTAGTGGTGTTTTATATCATTAGGAGTCCTATGGCAACAACCCAGGTCTCAAATCGAACCATAAATATGATTGGACTTCTCGTTGGGTTGTGTTATGTACACTTGAGCGATTGTCCTCAAGACATTGCTCATTATATTGCTCTTTGCAAGGTCTTCAGCTACAAGTGTATTTTCTCCTCTATGGTTCCAAACTGTTAAAAGCATTCTGTCCAATATGCACATTTAGAAAATGCCACCTCTACCCCTTTGTATGAGCTTACAGCTTCCTTATTTAGGAAATAAGCCACTATGCATCTGCAGTCAAGAGATTGTTGGATGACAGAATGGCCTAAAAGGAAATGGCTACCAATACATATTAAACTTTTAGTAGCTCACGTTTAATTCATTTAATGGTACTAGATTATAGAAGTTTATAGAAATATGTAACAGATGTGATAAAGAATCTGTGTGTATATTGGTTTAGTTAAAGTTTTTAAAGATGTCACAGAAGTTCACAATGATTACATTTTAACCATTTTCTTTTTTCTTTAACACAGGTTAACTTGGCATATGCATATGAAACAAAGGATGCTCTATGTCTTGTTCTCACCATCATGAATGGCGGAGACCTCAAATTTCACATTTACAACATGGGCAATCCTGGATTCGAGGAGGAACGAGTAGTTTTCTATGCTGCTGAGATCTGCTGTGGGCTGGAGCACCTTCATCAGGAGGGAATAGTGTACAGGTGGGCCTCTAATCTGTGTGTACCCTGACCCAGAGGGCATAGGGGTCTGTATATAAAGCCATGAATCTGACATTCACTGAGACATAGCTTGGCAGGGAATCATTTACTGCCTTTAAAGCACATGGACTTGGAAGATTCTCCATCAAGGAATACTTCAATAAATGTCAGATTCACTGCTTTATAAATAGACTCCGTAGTGTACTGGTGGACATAATGTCCATCTTTACACTGACTAGGAGGGCATAGTATATTGGTAGGTAAATGATAGGTATGCACCCCACACCAGGATGGATTATGACTGATATATACCTTCCAGAGTGTACAGGCAGGCATATACCACCAGTTTTTCTTCCTTTATAAGGAGGGAATAGTCTGTATACAAGTAGTTGTATACTTCACATGTACTTTCAGTATGCAGGATGTTTATGTGGTATTACAGACTGTGTGCCTTCATCAGGATAGTACATACATACCATATGCAGTCCTGAATAGTGTTCTGAGAAGAGATTAGTTATAAAAATTAAATCTCTGTTGCTGACTCCAGTCACCAATGACTGTCTAGTTAGTTGTTGGGTATATAAAGTGTTTCCCTTCATCTTTATGTGTATTATTGCTATTTTTACGAAAACATAATTTTTAGCATGTTTTCTTATTGATAATGCTGTAATTAACATGTAGGTTCCTTGCATTGAGATCCAAATCTTTATTTGTATATGGCACACACACAGCAGTGTGCAGGGGTGTCTCTATGAAGAAATGTATATTTGGGGCTCTTTGTGCTATTTAACCTTAGACAATTATATTAGTTTAAGGCAATCCAACTAACATAATTCTCTAAGGGTAAATAGCTAGTCTACCTGACTGTTCATATTATATATTATTAAAAACTACCAGCAACTTTCTGTTCTTTTCAGCATTATATAAACATGCATGTACAATGTTACGTCATCATAAAACACTTTTTAATTAAATTTGTGTTTATTTCGTATGTTAGTGTTTTTCATATTGTTTTTATTTTTTTTTTTCAGGGACCTGAAACCGGAAAATATTCTCTTAGATGATGATGGTATGTCACTGACTACTGTGTGTGTGTGTGTGTGTGTGTGTGTCTATGTATGTATGTATAATATATTAGTCCACACATTAAGCCTAGTTCTGGTTGCACACAGCTTTTCAGGAAGTTTAAATTAAAAACGACGACACTGCCTATTGCCTACTGTAAAGAAAAGAAGACGGAAGCACACTGCAGAAATAAATGATTAGTTATTCAAAATCAAATTGCAAAGAAATTGTGCAGGGGTCAAGAATTATGAAATCATCATTTGTGGCCATCAGCAGGCTGATCTAAGGACTCATGTAAAATAGTCCTGACGGCCTCAGTCCATTGAAGAGAAACCTCTCCTACCTAGATTACAATGCAGTGCAGAGTGAGAGCAAGTTTTGGGGTTCAATACACATCTCCATGCTATAATCTACGTGGAAGAAAGCCATTCTTGCATCTCTGAATTTTGGGAATGTTTTATTGACAATCCTGAGTGTAATGAGCCTGTAATGATCGCACACTGCTTACGGTAATCCCTCAATAGGACCTGTGTCCCCTCCATGTAATTTATTTTGATAAAACCTGTCATCAGTTCATTGGCGCGGACATGGAACTCATTCTAGGCTTACACAACAATCTGTGACATCAGTATTATGAGTCGCAGTCATTGTAAATAATCCACCACTATGATTTGGGAAGGAAGAATAGCTGAACCTCTGGTATTTTTATTGCTTTGCCCCTGAGTAGTAATTTCATTGCGGATGTGACGGTTTCCGTCACGCTTTGATGTGAACAGTTTTTCCTAATTGCCTCCTCTTACACACAGCATCTCATTTTAGGCCCATTGAACGTATAATGAAAATGTTGCTTTATGTGAAAACTCTTCATGGCTGCAGGCAGCAACTGGGCACGAGGGATCAGTTTACACGTCTTCATAAGAGCACCGAATGGACCTTTAGAGTAGAACTTTACATTAAAATTGTGTGTGTGAACAAGTTAGATTTTTATTACTATGTCTCTTCTGCAATTAAGGATTCGTACCATCCTGTTGCCAGTCTTCCTAATGCAGCTTAGTGTACAATTTTGGCTGGAATGAGCAAACTCCACATGTTCAGGAGTCTGCTCGGCCAATAAAGATGGGGAGGCATCATGAACACAGAATATCAACTGAAAATGGTGAGGGTGCTACCTTGGTCTACTGAATATTTTATCATTATGATGCAAAGATGACCATTGGGAGGACTGTCATTAGTTCATGTAATTTTAGTCCAAAAAGGTTTATCTGATTCTAGAAGAAGAAATTAGAGTGCTTATCTGGCAGACCATACAGGTTTTATTCTGCACTTGCAGGGTCTGTAATGGCCTGGATTTCGAATATTCATTGGCTAGCTGCAAACCGAATGTAAGGGAAGTAAGTAGTCCTGTAGCCAAATCTCACATTAAAATATCTTTAGAACCATCTGATGTTTAGACAGTTGGTGCATTAGATGAGGTACATCATCCTTGACCTTGAAATCGTTCCGCTAAAATCTCAAAGGGTTAGGTCATCTTTCAGCCAGTGGGGTATTAGGAGCAGTAGATACCAAGCTAGAGCATCCATTACAAAGACAATTTGACTGACAGAAGTTGTTTATTCTTAATCTAAAGCCCCCAATAACAAAGGTAAACTGTCATGATAATCAGAAGAATTTTTCCTTCAGCCTTTGATATTAATGTTTTTTTTTTCTCTCTTTTTAGGTCATATCCGAATCTCAGATTTAGGACTGGCCATAAAAATTCCAGAAGGCGAGAGTATTAGAGGAAGAGTAGGGACAGTCGGCTATATGGGTATGTATTCTTCTCCATTACCATTTTAAAATCCACTGATCAAAGGTTGTGCTGACTATAGATCTGATATCATGTATATCTTCCTCGCGGATTTATATTTCCATAGCTCCAGAAGTCATTAAAAACGAACGATATACATTCAGCCCTGACTGGTGGGGATTGGGCTGCCTCATATATGAGATGATTGAGGGACAATCACCATTCCGTGCACGGAAGGAGCGAGTGAAAAGGGAAGAAGTGGAGAAACGAGTTCAGGAGGAACAAGAGTCTTATTCTGATAAGTTCTCAGAAGACGCAAAATCCATTTGTAAGATGGTAAGAGAAAAAAGGAACTTGTTCATGTTCTATTGCCAAAGCACAAACATTTAGAACTACAAATAAAGGTGGCCTAGGCTAGGAGTCCTCAGATATGACCAGGGATCATGTCTCCTATTACTATATTAGAAGAGGTTCCAGAAACATTGAAAGCTAACATTTTTCAGGCACTTGTGTCCTGGGGATTGGGAGAAAGGCAAAGTGCTTTAGGAAAAGAAAGGAACTTATCTTCAACCATTGGCCGACATGAAAGTATCTGATCAGAGAGTGACTCTAGGACTAACCTCTTTTACTTTGAGTTGCTACATTTAACACTGTTTTGGGTAGACCTGTATTCACTTAAAAATGTAATATGTGCCTATGCAGTACCCTAAAAGAAAGTGTCTTCATTTCCTCAAGATAAACATCCCTTCACATCTGGTATGTAAGGAGGGCTACAGTCTTATAGCTTTATATCAATGTGGGATTCAAGGCATTGCTTACTAATTGCCAGTCTTACTAGTGCTGCATCATCTCTACTGTGATTCTCACTAATCTTGCTGAAGGTTTTAAATAAAGATGGAAAACCCTAGTTCTATCAAGATCTCCATCCCAATACAAACACTGTGCAGAAACATACATAAATCAGTGGTCTCATCATGAGTCTTATCGTGTATAAGAAGCCTTTAGCCTGCATGTGATCACCATGTGATTGCAGAAGTAGTAATCAAATGATCAAAAACTTACTTAGAATGAACCCAGATAAGTGGGACTGGACAGCCAGGTCTGACCATTAGCAGCTGTGCACAGCGTCATCTGCTGCCTGTCAAAGGGAAGGCGTAGCTCAATATACCCTCAGCATGAGTCTTTGTGCAGGGAAATGGTAATCTACAAATTGCAGGCTTTATGGAGGTCAAACTGGGGCCATTAGAATCGGGTCTGTCCAAAAGCTTTGGATCTACTGCCTAATTGAAAAGTTAGCTCTGCAATGGGTATGGTATAGCATGAGTATAATTTCTCTGTCCTCCTTTCTTCTGGTAACCATTGAGTTTAGATGATCCCGCTGACCTTTGCATGTTGTAGCTCCTTCTCTTGCACTCTGCATTGCAGATGCTGATTTCTGCATCTGCACACAGATCCAGGAATTTAAATTTAATAATCTCACAATAAAGCCCTGATGAGATAAAACTGTTTTAACCCTTCAGCATCTATAAAATCTTATTTAGTTTTAGATAGAATGGGTAATTGGTCTATAAATTGCATTGGCATTCTGGTTTATCAAAGTGGAATCCATCTGGCACTGTAGCTTGCTTGTGAGTGAACATGTCACAACTCAAGAGCATTTTTTTGTCTTTCTTCTCATGAGCCATTTTTTATTCTGGTTTCCAGCCCTCCCTTATAGTAGCAGGTTTTCCTTTTAAAATTGGATTTTTAAGGTCTGTGGGAGGAACAGTTAGGAATAAATGAAAACATTCAGTTCTTCCTTTATTCTGTCTGCAGCTATTATCCAAAGACCCAAAACAGAGGTTGGGGTGCAACGAACGAGGAGCCAGCCAGGTGAAGCAGCATCCATTTCTCAGGAACATCAACTTTAAAAGGCTGGAGGCTGGGATTATGAAGCCGTCTTTTGTGCCAGATGTAAGTATGCCGTTGAGCTGAAGGCACTTTTCATATCTAGGCAGTTTCTGTTTCTACACCAACATTTAACAAAAGACTGTTTAAGTATAATTGTTTCCTTGAGAATATTTGAAGATGACTTGTAATACCTGTACATTGCTTGGGCAACCTAAAGTGAGATCACATATGGTCATTTGGGTTTCTGACTTTTCATTGACTTGTTTCAATGCCACTTGTGTTTACAGCAGATGACAGACTAGAGAGACGGATCCCAAATATTTGACTAAGCTTTAATCCACTAGAACAAGGGCTCAGCAGTAATCCTTATATATGCACTGGAATCACACCACTCCTTTTTACTGATGGCTTCTCAGGGAATGAAACCTTGTTAAAGTTTAAAAGTTTTAAAAATGTTATCTATAATGGACTTGTTATAAAATTTTATGCACAGATCATGGCTGGGCTACTTGATAACATTGCAACAGTAGCTGGTGCTCTGTAAATTCCTGTTTCCTATTCTCATACAGAGTGTGACTGCCTTGAATTCAAGCAGCCTGAACAAAATTGAAAGGATTGGTGCCGAAATACTCCCAAAAATTCTTTGTTAGGGTTCATCTAAAGAAAACCGGAACTGTTTGAAGCCGGGTGAAAGCTTCATCCAGCCACAGATAAATTTAGGTTTTAAACAGAGTAGGTAAAATTCTAGACATCTAGACATTAAATTATAATTGATACCTTTGTCCACCTTGCTGAGAACCAACCTTATTATTCAGTGACCTTTATTACTGTCATTTCCACTTTATGTTGTGTTTCTGAAGACAGAAAGTACAGGGAAATATCTCTAACGGTGATAGCAGGAAAAACAGAAGTAAAATAAAGTATGTATTGAGTTACATTGGTACATGGTACAGTCTGTAATCAGTAAAATTGATTACATGACCTATATGTTCTATATGACCTATTAGATTCTATAATACCTTTAGGTTCTAAATGACCTATATGGTTCTGTGTGACCTATTAGGTTCTTTATGACCTATATGATCTGTTAGGTTCCATATGACCTATTGGGTTCTATATGACTTAATCGAATACCTTCTAAAATACTGTAATTGGTTGTCCTTAGGTGTATAATAATTGTTAATAATTTTCGTCTTGCAGCCCCGGGCAGTGTATTGTAAGGATGTGCTGGACATTGAGCAATTTTCAACGGTTAAAGGTGTAAATTTGGACAAAACTGACAATGACTTCTATGCCAAGTTTGCAACTGGATGTGTGTCAATCCCCTGGCAGAATGAGGTGAGTGTGTACCAGATTTCACATTAAAATATAGTGCTGCAAGGACAGGTAAACTTTCCTAGCATTAAAATCTATATGTGTAACTTAAGTGTACAGTTCTATACTCATTGGTTATCTTAAAGTAAAAGTTTTACATCACTTGCCAGCAGTAACTCCCCCCATAGGCTGAATACAGAACATTATGAAGGTCCTGGGCTCATAGATAATTCTATGAACAGTGATTTATATCCAGCCATGAGGGCTGTCTAGTCTTTTGCTTTTCTCGTCTAATGATTAAGTAGCAAAATAAAATAAGTGGTAACCAATCTTAGAACTTGGAAAATCCAAAAATAGAAAAAAATCCTTTGGGCTTTATACATTGGCAGTGTCAGTCTTAATGTTTTATGTCATGTGGATGATGATAGTGGATCAGGGGAAGAATAAGGAACTAATCTGGTAACCTATTAACTCCTTTTTATACATCAATGAATAAAGATTTATGGTACCTACTGCTACCAACCAACGGAAATCTTCCCCTGTGAGGACAAAAATAAAAACTTGAAAGAAAATATCCCCCTGCTTAAATACATGGAGTTGGTCTTTAAAGAATCGGACGAAAATTGGAACTGTCCTGTGACCCATACATGTGTTAATACCAAATGTCATCTGACTGAACTTTAGGCTACATTCTCTTTGAACTTTACATGTGGTTATGAGAAATAGGATCTGGTTCTGTATAAAAGAACGTTGTTATGAGTTATACCTTCCTGACCCTGGAAAATCACATGTCCTACTAAAAAAATAGGAACCCATTTATAAAGTAGGAGAATGACCTTACAGCTGCTATAAAAAATAACCAAAGCCTGGTACATTTATGAAGCACAGTATGACGCTAAACAAATGAACGTAAATTTATCAAACCTCTTAGATTGTAAGCTCTTCTGTGCAGGGTCCTCTCCTGATGTCATTGTTTGTATCTGGTCATTTGCAACCCCTATTTAATGTACAGCGCTGCATAATATTTAGGCACTGAAATAAATACACTTTAATAAAAATAATATTAATAATTGATTTCAATGTGTTAGTAATTAAATGATTGGTAAGAGAATAGCAAAGTCACATGACCCCAAAGTTGGTAGTCCATATTTTCGATACATGTATAGTACTGTGTGTGAAAGTATCTGTTTTGGTTTGCATCCATAGATGATTGAAACAGAATGTTTCAAGGACCTCAATGTCTTTGGACCAAATGGGACCCGTTCTCCAGATTTAGATTGGAGGCAACTTCCTGAACCGCCAAAACGTAGCCTGCTCCAAAGGATCTTCAGAAGACATGTAAGTGTATATGAGGGTTTCGTTGTCTATTCTAGAACCATAGGATGTTCTGTAGAGTTATAGCCTAAATTTTTAAATATACATTTTGTGGGGTCAATCTGGCAACAACAAAATATTAAGGGTGCCCATCTTCTGGTTCTTTTGCTTTTTATATTTTTTTATTATTTAAACTTTTGTTTTATAGATATTTGTTTGTATTACAGATAAATATTTAATAGGTGGCCTAGCAACATTTTTTATCTTTGCAGAAACTTTGTAGGCTGTTTGCTAGAAAAATTCTAATTATCACAATGATGCTAATAGAGCTCCACCTACTGGCTGGATTGAAGACAACAGATATTATACAATTTTCTATATATTTGGGTGCAGGCGGTTTGCAGAATTTGGGTATTATTAGGGTTTGGGTCGTAGAGATTGAATGAATGGCTGCAGAAACTGATCAGTATGTTTTTGTACCAGTTTGGCTGTACACTGTCATGCACATATATTTGCCACCTTTTGCCATGGCATTTCATGCCCAAGTGTTTTGGTTACTTGTAACAAATATCAATGTTTTGTCTCCAGCAGGCAGATTATGGGATCACATCAAACGACTCCTCCCTTTCCACCGTCACCACCACAAACCACCACTTCCAAAGCAGGACGGCCACATCCAACGCCTCGTCTTGACGGAATATTCTGTAATCGGCCCCTGGAGCGGCCCTCAGATTTTACCATAAACCATCCCAAGAACCCTCCTCCGTCCCTCCCGTACTCTCAGGTGTAGCCTTGAACTCTGTGCAAACTTTTTACAGGAAAAAAATATAAATATATATAAATATATAAATATATTTTAGGTCTTCCAAGACCAAAAGAACTCATGGGAAATTTATATAACTGCTGGACATGGCTTCCAGCAGTGGTGAGATTTCAAAAAAAAAAAAATTGTTTTTGTTTTCTGTTTTTTCTTTTATTAAGCAGATCACTGCTGGAAAACAAAGGTTTTATGCTAAGCTCATGGAAATATACAAGCTGTGTTTTTTGTTTTTTTCTGATTATTTTATTTTTAAGTTCTGTATCATTTTTTATGACTTGGTAATGCATCTTATAAAAAAGAAAAAAATTTCAGGATTATTCGGAAAACATTTTGTTTTATCCCAGTGTTCATGTGACGGAAGAGATGTTTTTGTTCTTTTTTTTTTTTAATCTCTGGAGGCATTTATGTTGCTTTGTTTCTTTTTGGTGTGCTGCTTTGCCAGTTTTTTTAATGATCATCAGACCGCTAAATGGGGTTTCCAGCTTAGTTTGAACTCACCAATCTGCTTGGTTATCCTTCAGGCCATTATGCAGAGGGATCGCCTCCAAAGAGCCATAGGGTATCACCCATAGCACCACTTGCTGCTGAAATCTGGTATTGCATCACAACTGAGAACTACTGTGAATAGTTGGACTGCCCTGAAAAGATGAGGAACAAGCTTTCCTTTTTATTTACTGTGAGACCTTTCGGTGCAGTCCCAAGCAGATGTTGGTGTTCATGTAATACTAGAAACCCCTGTATGTACTATGGGCAGCTATGTTGTAGCTGAGAATTCATTCAGTGCCATCGCAAGTGCTGAGAACGTCACAGTTCTTATGTAAATGGCACCCGTGTTCTGGCAAATGCAGTCAGCTAAAAGCCTTTTTTTTTTTTTTTTCATTTTGCTGGAGTTCCAATATAAATGTATATATTTTTTATAACACAGTAGGCCTCATTGTTTAAAGCAGAGCTCCAAGCAAATATTAAAATATTTTTTACTCCCGTTATCTATTCATAAGCAAACTTTATTGATGCCTTTTCTTTCACTGTGATTTGAGCATTATCACAGGTTCGTGTCTGCGATCTTCTGCGATGACATAAGTGCAGTGCACCGTAGGAACTGATAGCTTCTTTGCAGTAAAGGCGCAGAATCAAACCGGTGTATGGAGTGGATATCAGTTTCTGAATACTGTACAATATTCACAAAGACATGGGTCGATCAGTCTGCAGTTACAGTGCAGAATGAAGACAAGTTCGGTGTAAATAGAGCGGTGTTTTCAGGGTGCTGTGATGACGGCCTTAAAACCACACTGAAATAAAAGGCAAGGGAAATGGATTTATATCTCCCTGGGTATATTGAAAGTGTTAATGTGTTTTAAAAGTATTTATCATCCTGATATCTAAGCTGGCTTTGGGTCACACAATCCTCTTGTACCGCAAAAACAAGACGGAGAGATTGTAAGCTGCGAACCAATTAGATCAAAATGCACAATACTGCCAGTCTAATTTGTTTTTAGGCACTGGGAGCTATAGGTAGAGCTGTTCAGGCAGCATTAAGGATGCACAAGCTGTATTATTAGATGGCTGTACAGTGTGGTAATGTGCAACCGCAAGACTTGCAGAACAGATCTGCAAATAATTTGGTATATATGTATATAAATTGTGTGTTCAGATGTTTGCCTGGAGTCCTGCATGAGAAGAGAATCCCATAAATGGGATTCCAATCCTTCCAGGACCTTGTGGGTAATATAGGCGTTTTATTGGACAGATTCTATGGCCAAATTTGTTATTGAATTTTCTCCTCCCCCAATAGTCTTGCAGATGTCTTTGTCCTGGAAGAAACCTTTATTTCCTTTTTTCAAGAGATGTGTAATGCAGAAAAAAAACATACAGAAGTATTGATCATTATTTACATTCTCTTTGTGCCTGACAAACGGAGTTCTTTATTTTCTCCTCTTCTTTACCTCACTCCTCGTATTTCATAGCAGCGTGCTGCACGTTGACAACATAGCTGCCGGAACAAGCACGGTCACACTACAGTTGTCAGACTTCTGGACTTTTAGCAATATCAAGGGAAAAAAAAGACATTATGTGGCATTGTGATTTCATGATATTTGAATAGAGAATTAACAGTTTACATATTTTTGTGATATAGGACAGTTCTCCTCAAAATGACATTTTCATATAGGAAACCTGGAGATAAAACTCAACCTGCAATCTCCCTTTTGATTTCTGTTGTGGTTATTTAAAAAAAAAAAAAAAAGGTTTTCCGTCTTGGTAGTCTACAATATAGAGGCTTTAAGACTGGTCGTGTGTGGAACTTACCGGTGTCATGGAATTAAATAACTGGGAGTCCTTACATGAAGCTGGGACGTGGGGGGGGGGGATGAAGGTTAAAGGGTATGTAAACCAGACTAATGAAATTATCTTATTTGCTCCCTTTTGGTCTCATTAAAGTTGGAAGTAGGCTAAAAAAAACTTTTACTTTGGCAGACCTGTCAATCCGTGGGTCCTCCGTCATCTTCTTGAAATATTCACCGGGCACCGCCATCTTCCTTCCCCTTTGTCTGCCTACGTCACCCGTTCTTGTGCTGCACTGGTATGGGATCGGGTGTCGTAGCCTTTGGTAGGTGGGGTGAAAGAAATCTGATCTTACTGCGCATGTGTGAGATCTGCATTTTCTTTTTTACCATTGAAGAAAAAGCTCCTTCTTTGCATGCCCGAGATCAGAAGCCTCCTGGGATGTATGACGTATGTATTCCAGGAGGCTCTGTGCTCCCATTCCCCGTGGGGATTAAATTATAATTTATTTTAAAAAGAATATTTTTTACCTTATGTGGGGAAAAATGTTACTGAAGATGTGTTTTTTAATGTGTTTTCTTATATCTGTTTAAGTGCAAAAAAACTGTTGATATTGCAGGAAATCTTGTGAGCTGATAACTTCCAGCACTCTGTCCTACTTTTATCAATCACATTGTTCTCATTTTTAAGGGATACCTACACCCCCACCTCCATGGCGGTTAGTATCCCACATAGCACACGAGGCAAATACTTACTATGGGTATGCCATCTCACTTGCTTGGAGTGAATGTTCACACATTTTAGTTTAGTGTTGGGTGACATACCCATTCTGTTGTATAAATATACCCCAGTGTGTGTTAACACATACATTTCTGATTGAACTGATCCTACCCCTTTGATCTGTATAGCCATTATATGTGTCTTTTTGTGTCCTATCTAAGGGTCTGGTTAAAAAGCATGATGCAAAAATAAAATGCACGAGTCCAAACATTTATTTCTAGTAACAGCACGTTTATTAGTCAACTTATTTTAAGGTTTTTTTAAATTCTTCTTTTCATCAGTCACCCATCTCATTTAAGATGCATTTCTCTTCTCCCAGAATCATTTGCTAACATGGCCACATTTGACCTGTACAAGATGTGTATAGAACAGACATGATCATTTGCTGCCATTCCGAACCATCTCAGATGTTCTTCCACCATTGCTTTGAGCCATAGCTGTGGGTCACATAGTAAATCATTTTATATTGTAAGCTTATCATAACCTTCAGGGCCACCATATTGGGGAATTTTGATTCTTATCCAGAAACTGTTTTCACATATCGATTATTATCAGGGTCTTCTCTTTTTGTGGTGTGTGACAGTTATCATTCAACCATTGGGATAGCAAGTGGAAACATTTTTTGCCACCTCCATCTTTTTTTACTTGAAGGACGGGTCGTGCAAAGGTCTGAGTGCCAGCATGAATGTAACTCTGCAAGCAGACCGTGTACAGAAAAGCTGTCAGATGGAGGAAACACACCAGTCCGAAAATGACCACAATAATCACTGTTTGAGGCTCCCACAGCCCAGAATCAACAGCGTCTTCCAGCTGCCTCAGGGTTAGGTTCCCTTTGGGTCCGTTTTCGATAGGTGGGAAATTCATATTGCTGCAGTGTCCAGACTCTGACCCAAGGCCCTCTTCCCTAATGATGCATCCTGTAAAAATTACACAAAATCAGTCTCGGTTGTTACATAACAGATTTTTTTTCTAAATAATCAGAGCTGTGATTCACATTAAAGAATAAAACCCAATACCTTTTAAAAGTGATTTCCATATTTTTATGATGACAAAGGGTCTATGATGTAAGAAAGTCTTTCGTGTCCTAGCGCCCAATGCATGTTGTTTGTTGCTTACAAAGAAAATTGCTCACTCCAAATGTGCTTATTAGTATTTATAGAGTGAAAAGCAGAGAAAACAAAAATTATCATAATGGGCTGATTATAAACCTTGTCATAGGTGTTGGAACCTTGCTGGGTAAACATACACTGCCTCTCAAGCGCAGGCACCATACTGTCAGTACGTTAGTTCTTCGTGGTCTGTGGTTGGTATGGATGCTTGGCATATGCAATGCAATATTTTTTTTTTTGCTTGAGTTAAATCATCAGTTGCCATCCATGGTCTGAAGATGGTGACCATGGACCTGGAAGAGTTTGCAATGTAGATGGCTGAGGGATGCATGGCTTGTATAGTGTCCTGCATACTTGCCAATTATGGCTCACCCCCACAATTTAAAAATTAGATCCACTTTATCTTTTCCCCCTCTGCCTGAATTCAGGCTGAAAACATAAAATATTGCTTTCAGATATAACACCCCACCTCCCTCCAACACCTATGCTTTAATCCTCAATCCAACTAGGGCTTTACATATCCCCCAAGTATTTTGCCAATGGAAAGCCTTTCAAATGTTGATCACCTTAGGTGCAATTTTTAATAGTTTAGAAAAAAAAGTAATTTTACCGGCAAGTTTCCGGGTAGGTAAACTATAGAGGTGACAAAACTGTTCTGTTACTGATATTGATAGACACCATTGTTTGTATTTTATATGCCCAGCAGTGTAATTTGCTCACACTTTGAGAAATTCTCAGTAACAAAAACAGCTTTTTTTTCTTTTGAAAAAGAATAACTCCAAAAAAATATCCTTCAACCTGCTTAGCTAGGTAAACTGACTGTTAACTGCTTGGCACACTATTCATTTATTAATCAGGCTTGTTAGTCTCTTATTACACAAATGGATGCCAGCAATATGCTGTGCTTTGTCCTGGAAGGGTGGAACACCAACAGAACCTCCACCCCCGCATAACGCTTTCCAACCCAGCAGGTTCATCCTTGTCGGTGCTTTGTAAAAAAATAACTCAGTAATAGCATTTTTCTCTTAAGAACACGAGAAGTTATTCTTTTTCTGAACATTTATATGGGAAGCTTGTAAGGTAAATGAAGCAGTTACATTAAATGCCCTATCCCTGTTTACATAGATGTGAGTCTGCAATGTGCTGTATGCTACCACTGAATACATAAGTAGCATGAATGGGAAACCTGGCTTTTTTACTACTTGAACACTGCAGAAAGTCATCAGAGATATTTTCTTCATAGTTCTACTTTAAAATTAAGCTGTTGCCTTGCCCTGCATGCGTGGAACTCCATCAGAACTCCACCCCCACATAACAGATTCCCACCCAACAGGATGACCTTGTTCTTTCTTTGTATAATCCTCAGTAACAGCATGTGGTTAAAAATCTGGCATTAATAATACTTGAATATTTTAGAAAGTCCTCAGAGATTTTATTCTACAAAATTATACTTTAGTATGAAACTATTGCTTTGCACTTCAGGGGCAGAACCCCAATGGAACTCCACCCCTGCATACAAGTACCCACCCAGCAGGTTCATGCTTTGTGAAAACATCGGCAACAGCAAGTGGCTTTATTTCCATTTTATAAACAGATTGTATAACGTGCCACATCTGTGGGTTTATGCCCATGTCTGTTATTACAAACACACAAATACCATCAATAGATCTTTTAGGTTACGGGTCCTTTAAAGCAGTCCTCTCCCCAGCAGCCAGACAACGTGATCTGGGGGTATTCTGTATAGTCAGGAATGTTCTGAATAGAGCTGAGTTCTAAGAAACGCAAGGAACTAATTAAATGTGGCTGCAAAGAGCTGATAACAATGTGTTGTTTGGGTTTTCATGTCCATCTTTTGAGGAGAAAGGGACAGAGATCCACATAACACACACATAGGAATTCTCCATAAAAAGCCGTCTAATCACTGACATTCAAGATGCCTTTTTTAGCAAAGCGAGACAAAGCAATAGCAGCATTGCAGTCCTTGCTCCTTATCTTGTAATACTGGGGCCCTGGGCTCAATTCCCTACAAATGCTGCTTATAAAGAGTTTGCATGTTTTTGTTGGGGTGTCTTTCCTATGTTGAGTCCAAAGGACAGCGCCTGCAGTGCAGTTTGCAGGGTTTAGACCAACCTTCTACCATTTTATTTCTTTTTAATTTAAAATACCATCCTGGCATACCGAGCAATAGGGCTGGTGTCCTAGTAACAAACTAGTAAGTTGTTTCTATACCTTTAAGAAGACTCCTTCAAGTACTAAAATGTTTTTAGCAAAGCATATATAAATGTAAAAAAAAGGCTTGATTCTGCCCATGCTCTCTGCACTGCTCAACACTGCTCTATAGCAAAATAAATAAAAAGACCTCTGGAAACCCAAACTTCTCTGAGCTAAGATCACTGCAGGGTACAGTGGGGAAATTAGGTCAGATGCAGGAGACCATACGGATAGAAACTTCTGGATTTGTCAGTTTTAAAGGCCCAGTTTCTTGCAGCTTTATGTGGGGTGTATGGTAAAAGAGATAAGTATGTGACCTCTTGGGTACACATATGTTTTCTTTTCTGGAAACATTCAAGTACATGGCAGGGTCTCTTTAAAGCCTTAGTTAGTTAAAATCTTACAGCACCCTCAACAATCTGCCTACGTGATAAAAAGTGTAATATGTCTTCTGCATTGTTGGGATAATCTCACCATCGTTCGGGGGAGATTCCTGGGGAATGCAGAGCAATGTTAGAAGGTGTTCCATTTTATTACATCTTTATTGTAATATATTGAATGTCTTCAGAGTTCAGCTGCTCTGTATTTCCCAGTAATTTCTCAGAAAGGATGGGGACATCTTCCATTCTTAGACACTGCAGGTGTTAGGCAGTAGCACTTTGTGAAAGGGGAAGGGGCCCAGCTAGTGTAAGTGGCCCATGGATTTTATTGCAAGGTCCACATTAAGCATCAAGCAGTGACTACAGTGGTCAGAAAAGCCCCACTTACCCTCCAACAGAATGACCTCAGTCCCCATACAGTGGTGCAGCTAAAGACTTACAGGCCTGGTAGAAATCCTCAGGGATCAGGCAATGCCTATTTGACAATATGTGTAATTTTGACTGTTTTGATGTATTTGCATATTCTTAACCAGCAGTAGGAAAGCTTTTCAAATAAGCCCTCAATGACCCCTATTGCTACCAGTACTGTGGTACTGATAATTCTTGAATGAGTTCTCTCTCAGCAGCTCAGCTCACCCGACTCCTTCATTCAAAGATCCTAAGTTTAACGTTATTAATTAGGAGGTTGCTGAGGATGAGGATATATGGGACCAAGGAGTCACAGTGAGGGGGGTAGGTGAACTAATGGGTATACGCAGTGACTGGAAATTGGGTAGAAATGAACTGATGGGAAGATGCTAGGATAGAAAGCTAAGCTGCTTATTCAATGTAGGAGGGATAAGCAGGGTGCACTGAGCTGTTAGGTAGCTGAGGGAAAGGAGAGCTTTACTTCTGGGATGGGGGGCTGATCTAATCTGATGAAAGCAGGAACAAAATTGACGATTTACTGCTGAGAGGAGGGAGCAGAGCGAGCTGATGGGTAATTAATGTAAGGAGACTCATGGGGAGCTAAACTGCTGAGGAAAAGGAAGCAGGGTGAGCTGAGCTGCTGAGAAAACAATCTTGGTGCTTCTGTGGATTTTGAAAATGCTTTGCTCCACAGCGACCTTCTCACAGTGTGCATCCTAAGCTGCAGATACAACCCATCTTTCAAGCTTGAGGATGTCCATCTTGCATCAAGTCTGAGAGCTCCTGAAAGCAATACCAAGCACCATGCTAACCCAATGCACCACCCAATATCAGCATGTATTACATAGAAAAGCCCAGAGACCCAGCACCAGGTCTACAATAAGAGATGTAATAAAAAAAAAAAAGAAAAGAAAGGGAGGAACCGGGGATGGCAAAAAATTAGCAGATTAAACATTTAATTATATAAAAGCCAATATCAAGCA
Organism: Pyxicephalus adspersus; assembly: GCF_032062135.1. Lineage (NCBI taxonomy): Eukaryota > Metazoa > Chordata > Amphibia > Anura > Pyxicephalidae > Pyxicephalus > Pyxicephalus adspersus. The sequence goes on from NC_092859.1 coordinate 18,085,342, forward strand.
AAATATTGCAATGTAATAAAGTAACAAATATAAATACAATACTAATATAAGACAAAAAGTTGCTATTTAAGCAATATAAATAATAAGAACACAATATATTGATAATCTCATTGGTATGAAGACAACATTGTTACATCAGTGTTATAGCCATGGGTCCTGGCTGCCCCATTGTTCTAGGACGACAAATACCCCCATAACTGGTCATGGCATACAAAGCTTCAATACACCTGTACGGAAATTTCACACTTGTTCCCCACTGTCTCCCACAGTCTTTAGCAGTCAATGCCAAGGTTCACAGAGTCCCTCACTGATGTCACCACTTCCCACCAAATTGATACTTTGTAACCCAAAGAAAAATACTTGTGCATTAAGTCACTGCATCTGCCCCTCTTATTTCTGGCACTTATTTCCCAGCAGTTTCTGTCCTTGCAGTTGGAAATGAATTGTCATGACCCTGCCAGTGGGGGTCAGCTGGTAACAAAGGGTAGATAAATGATTTTTTGTGTTATAGGTGGATTACCTGTGGCGTGTCGGAGGCGGTGAGGTCAGCCCTGGGTAAAGACAGGATGGGAATTCTGGTGCATTTCTGCATCTGTATACGGCTTGGTTTCTGTGCAGAATTTACAGAGGCAGTACGGGTGGGGGGGACAGAGGGACGTACATGATTGTGGTTGCTTAGGAAACGCACCTCACCTCGGGGCTGCAGCGCTAAAGAGGAAAAAAAATGTTTAAAATATCTCCAACAGCTTACAGAGCCTCCTGGTACCCAATGTATGCCCTTTGCTGTTGCAGCATGACAACTCGCACTAAAATCCAGAAGGTCCCCCCCTTTAATTTATTTTACCCATCACCATCGATGATATACAAATTTCCTCCCTGTTCACCTGACCCAGCCTTTCTCTATATCTGCCAGGTGAGATGAATTTTCACACCGAGGCATTAAAAAATGTGATTTTGGAATATTACATAAAACATTTTTAATGTATCATGTTAAATTTAAAGCAGCTTTTACCTACTTTCTGCATGTCCTCCCTGAAAATGTGAAATTGTGGACATGTAGCACACTAATTAAAATGCACAGCACATTTTTAAATATTACAATGCAATATAATGCAACCGATGAAGCACGCTGTGCTGTAACACAACACACTAATGATCAGACCTTCATGTGTTACATTGGAAATCTTCCCTGCAGGTTTGGGCTGTGAGCTCATTTCTTCTACACAGTAATACATTTCTGTTTCTTATGGAATCTAAAATAGAAATAAACCTAGAAATGAAAAAAAAAATTGTGATTGGTGTGTACTTTATTGCAGAAGGGACAGGTAATGTTTCTTTGACATTAAAACTTACCTGATTGTTCACAATCTTCCTTATAATGTACTTTTGGATGCACATTTTCATTTCAGTGTACAATCCTGGCATAGATGGCTGCTGGTAATAAATGAACCAGGTATGTTATCCTCACCTGGACAATCAAAATGGTCAAAGAACCCGAACCCTGGTTCAAAGCCAAAGCTGAGTAGGGGCAAGTGAATTTTTTGTTCCATAATTGTAAACAGACGGGTAAGTTTGTTTTATTGCAAAAGGGACATCACCTGTCCCTTCCGCATTAAAGAACCAGCCTGCTCAGTTATTTTATTTTAGATTTAGTTGTGCTTTAATGGGATTTGTAAGCCATTAGGCTGTGTTTCAGCTGGAGATAGTGAGCAGGTATATAAAGATCTGTGCAGGTCTGAGCTCACTAGTAACCAGTGAAGTATACACATTTTTGTCCTTGGCAGCCAATCAGATCTTCATAGTTAATTAGAAATTAAACATTATTTCTGGTCTGACAAGTAATAGCCCTGTAAATAGCTGCTACTTATTTATTATTTATTAATTAAGTTTTAATTTTAATAAATGTATTATTTATTAAAAAAGACATGCCATTTGCCAGTCAGAAGCCCCTGGAAAACCTAAACCTCCAGAATCAAAGAGAACAGGCCCACCTTCAAAGTAACCCCTTACCAGATCTGAGGGTAGCAAAGGAGGTTCCTGGCTTCTTGTAGACTCAAGAAAGTTGGGTTATACATAAAAAATCATGTTAAAAAGTATGTATGCCCTATGGGAACTATTACCTTTTTCACATATTTTTCTGGCAAACATTATATCTTCATTCGAACAGTAAATTCCAACTTCATCCGATCCTCCATGCAAAATTCCTTTCGGTTACATTGTTTGTGAGTTTTCCATAACCTACCAATATGAGAACGTCAGCACTGGTCAAATTCGGGGCATTTGTAGAAAATCAATAGTTTGGGTGTACATTTTATTTCACATGAGTATAAACTTTATAGACATTATGGTAGGTTTGGAGGACATGGTAGCAAAGGGAAGATGGTGCTGGTCCGCAAAGTAAAGATGCCCTTGGGGTCTCCTAGTACCCTTCATACAAGCTTAGATTTCATTATTATCTTATACATCCACAACAGGTTCACAAAAAAAGAAAATTCTGATCCAAGCAAGATATTTCTGCAGTAGAAATGTCATAGCCAAACATAAATATATACTAGAACCTAAACATGTAAACCCTGACAATTGTCGCTCTTTTATTCTCTTCGAGCTGTGAAATTTGCTGTTGGAAGTGTTGTATTACATTTGTTCGATATGTGAAAATAAAAAAACCTAATTGATCTTCCTTCACCCTGTGCTGCACAGAAATCCCAAGCAATGGTACAGCCCTGCCCAATTCACTTCTTTGAACTGCTCAATACCTCCTTTCTATTTTATGGAGAAGAAAAAAGGCTTAGATATTCTAAGGTCTGGACTATAGAACACAGCCTAGGCCGATCATATTGCTATGGACTTTGAGTTGATTCAACCCTAACGTCATCATAAAACCACATTCTATTTATTTCAACAAAAAAACCTTGGCAAAAACTTCTAGAGCTACTTAGGAGGACAATTCTTGTTCTCCCTCTATACAGTAAGTAAGGGTTGTCACCCCTGGGGTGGAATTGTATAAGTGACGGGATCACTGGGCCAAAACAAATGAAGCCCTCCTATCTATGGACTTCTAAGCATCAATATATAGTATGATGTTCTTTGTTATAAATACACTTTAACTTCAAAAGGAAACATAAAAATATTCCACAGCTCCTACCACAATCATGTGTACCCCAAATGACCAATAAATATTTGTTCAGCCCTTCCTGCTTTACAATATACAAATTACAACATAATTTTGGGGTTTTCTTCCATTCCTGAGTCAGATTTGTTGGCCATAAAATGATTTACCTGAAGAATACACAATCATATCTTTCTCTCCGATGAGGGATGGGGGAAGGTGTCGGTAGCGTCAGCCAATGAAGTCTCTTGCTTTCTCCTGCAATAGGGTTAAATCCATCATTTGTGACAACTCGCTTCTTAAAATAGTTTCCAGAGCCGATTCTTTTTCCATAGCAGAAAATATTAAAATAACAAAGTCTGGTATTTTCCAGCCGACCTGCCACACATGTGAACCCTGGAGAGTCTGGTTAAGGTCGATGTGATGGCAAGCACTGACGTCACGGAGGCTGCTGGTGATGTACTTGCTCTGTAAGCCGTAACTCATCATCCAAATATTATTTTATCCTTGAGTTGTGTCACACAGTGTTACTGGGGCTGACTTCTCTTCACCGGGCGGCTGAATCATAAAGAATCATATAGACTGTATTGTAGGAGCAAGACTGTTATGGACCCATTTCTGCACAGCCTATAGAACTTTATAAAAGGTTTTACCTTTAAAGTGGATCTCTTGGCAAAGTGGCAGATACAGACCCCTAAAGTGTCCCAAATTTTCAGGGATTGTTTTTCTTCCAGGTCCTTCTGTCATTCTCATTTGCCCGCATAAGCTGAGCTGCTTTTCTGTCTCCAAAAAGTTGGAGGTATGGATAGGGTCTAACCAGTAAAAGAGTAGGGTAGGGAATGCATTACATTTTAATTGCTGCCTGATTTTCTTTTAAAGAGATGAACTAATCTTTGGGTGAACACAAAGGTCCAAAAATGTAAGGGTACCTCCAAAACAAGAGTTGAGGGCAAAGCTTCTAGTGTGGACACATGAGTAGAATCTCCTTTACTTTGGGAGATTTCCTATAAGTTCCCATTGCTCCTCTGGGAATAGGACTACCATAACTTTCCTCAATAGAACAGGAAAGCAAAAAAAGAAAAAGTTCAAATGCCAGAGAAGAGACAAATTTGTTGTACTTCTCAAACTTTTGAGTTTAATGAAACCTTTAGCACAAAGTATGAAAGGCAAAGGACACATCCCTGACATGCCAACAAAAAATACTTAAGAAATAATTGGTTGAGTGCTTTTATGGTAGGTGATTGGTTGAATCCACAGGTGCATCTTTTGGTGGGTAATAATATTGTTATTATTACACAGTATTTTTACCACCTTTTCGTAAAGGTCTTTACATAAGACCAACAAAAGGGACAATGTAAAAGACATTTGGGACAGTCCTTTTAAATAAGAAAACATATAGAGATTATGAAACAATAAACCTCACTGGATACTTATAAGTAATATAATAGCAGCAATGGTTTTCATAATATAGAAGTATCCTCTAAAAAGTTCAAAAATGCACAAAATTAGCTCATTAGTAGCAGATTTTGCATGAAATAAGAGGCAGCCATTATTGGCCTTATGGAAATGTTAGTTGCCTGGCTGTCTCTGGCTTCTATGGTTTCTGAGGCTTTGCCCTAAAACAAGGAAGTCAGAGAAAAGTCAGAGCTCCTCATCTGTATGGTGGGGCAGGAACTCCCTACATTTCAATACAGTTCATAATCCTCTATTGAAGTAAAGGGAGTTCAGGCTCTGAATGAGGTACGTGTCTGGAAAGATCCCGAAGAAAGGCTGTGAGGTAAAGAGGCCATGTTTGAAATATTTCCCCCCTAGGCCAGCTAGATATCTGATCCCTTGGGCAGGGTCTGGTCCGGGACGGTCCGGTCATGGGTGGTTACTAGAAAACAAGGAATCTCTTCAGATTGTCTGGGGCTCTTCCCCATTAGTACAAAAGGCTAAACACCTGTATGGCGGGTACTCAATCCCTGCCAAGTCAGGCAGGGCACAGGAGGCAGAAAGGGGGGTGATAAAGGCAGTGCTGGGGGCTTAAACATAATATCTGGTGGCCATGGTGCCCTGGCCATGGCCTTGTGGAAATCCAGCCCTGGTATATAGTACTAAATCCCCTGGACACGGGCCTATATTTTATTGCACTCTTTTTTTGCTGTTGATATTGTGGAGGTGTTTATATCCTCAGTTCCTATGACATAATCTGACTCGGCTCCACTGAGATTAAACAAATAAACAATTGCATACATGACAGCATGCGATAAATAGGCCAAGAGTTCTGTAACCATGACAACTGATTACATTTGCTCTCAAACGATTTAGTCGTATTTTCAAACTCCACTGTTGTTACGTCTAAAACAGTTTTTGTTTCTATTCACAGAGTAATAATATCTCACCTCCATACATAAACATGCGGAGCTCGCTGTTTGGTATGCAGCATGTCAGGATATCAGAATGCAAGAACAAAAATGAAATATATTGGGGATTACCAATATTTAGATGGGTGGCTACATTTGTTTTATTTGTTTTGTTTTCTCAGGTTTTTTTTTTCAAGTATTGTCACTATAAAACAGGACGTGTGTGGGGACTCGAGAACATCTCCCCCAATCTTTTATTGCCATAACAGGGGGAAGATGTTCTGTCCTATGCAGAGGGAACTTAGACCAAGAATAACAGCTCATAAAATGGCATTTTTCATATTGATAACAAAAACACTTAAAATTGTACAACCAAATGGAAGTCATGGCCACATGGTATGAGCCTGTTCTTAGGCTACACCAAGGCATAGATCTATGACAAGGCCTGGAAGGTGAGTGAATTTGTGGTGGTGCAGGGATCCAGTAAGGGTTCTCATGTTGTTTTCATATGAATCAATAAAGATATTTTAAAATGGCAGGTGGCCATGCTTTCTTCAGAGCTTGGGCAAGTCTAATATTGACATTTGCGCCCAATGCATGAGAGGTCTCCATATGAGTTTTGCGAGGGTTACTCACTTTTCTCTGGAAGAATCACTCACAGATCCCTGGCTTTGAATGCCATGTTCCTCTTGGGGGAGTCAAATATTCACGCAAAATTCTCCTACACTTCATCGATCCATGCTATGTTCTCCACATCTTGAGAGACAGAATGGGTAAAATAGGAACTTCTTAACCCCTTACCTCCTTTAAAGTCATCTCTGGGAAACATTACACCCATCCTACTAGCGGCCCACCCATTCCTGCATAAAAACGATTCCCTTCCACACCTTTTTACCCTACCTCAGTCCACCAAAACCCTTGGAAGTACCTAGTATAACAGACAGCCAATCATTCAGAACTGAAGTCCACCACCGCTCTTTGTAACATTATCACACCAATGCAGTTTTAGGACCTTAGAGGACACCACTGATGGACAGCTAATTGCAAGTGACCATGAACACCTAAGAATAACTCTTCAACCCCCACAGTAATGAAAATAGAAGATCTGGGACCCAGAGTATGTTATCATGTATTGAGGTACTGTGTGTACGGGGGGTCCCAGAAGTCACTACACACTTCCTGTTTTCTATTTCTTTCCAGGTATCATTCAGGATAGACTTGAGGCCATCAGCATATGACAACTTAGGCTTTGCAGTTTTTGTAAGCGTATCATTCTTTTAACCATGGCTTGCCAATTGACATTGGAGCAGCGTTGCAAAATTGACGCATGGCCAGAAGTTTTTCAGTCCCCAACTGCAGTTCAGCGTGAGAAGCTTTATGGCCATCACATTGCTCCAACGGGTAACACAATTTGCGCTATCCATGGCAACTTTCACGAAACAGGACAGCTGGTGATTTGGTGTGGAATGTCTAGCACTGGGCTTATTGGACCATTTTTCTTCTGCGATGCATCCAGTAACACGACCACCGTTAAAGGGGAAAGTTACCTAGAGATGCTGCAGGAGTTTGCTGTGCCACAATTTTAGGTGAGGAGTGACATTGCAAATGTCTTTTTTAACAAGACGGAGCCCCTCCCCACTTTGCCCCGTGAGTCAGAGATTTCCTGATCATCAAGTTTCCTGACCGATGGATCGGTTGAAGGGATTCCCTCGACTGGGCTCCGCGCTCCCCTGACCTTACACCTTGTGACATTTTCTGTTGAGCTATATCAAAAGGAAGGTGTATGCCACTAAGCCCCATAACCTATCACAGCTTGAGGAAAGAATCTGCACAGCCTGCAGCGAGGTCGGGGAAGAGATGCTGCAAAATGCTGGAGAGCCTTGTGTCTGAAGGTGGCTGGAAGATGTCGAAAATGGAGGCACTCATGTGCAGGTATACAACTAGTCTTCAACGTGTTTGAACATGATGACAAGCCTAGCAAGTAAAACTGGAATGACTCCTTTGTTGATGCTAAAAATATGAATAAACTGGTTTTTGGGACACCCTGTATATGAGACTTCTAGCATGTTTTAATGTTTTTCTCTAATTCTCAGTTTCATGTTCAGAGTTCTACTTTAAAAAACCCCTAACACATACATATTTCATGTATAGGGTTCAGATGGAAAATCAAAGCTCCTAATATTACGAAAGACACTAAAATAACCAGGCATCAGAACCATCAATCAGATGGCTTTAGTCTTTTTAGCTGTTTAATATTACAATAAATAGAATAATATTCTCATGTGATTCTGATCTTTGATAAACATTTGGCAGAAGAATACAGAGAGCTTCCATCACCTACACTGTGCATAGCGCTGGTAGAATCCAGTTGTATCTCTGGTTCTCCAATGTTAACTAGCCTTGCTTAACAATCTTTCATCTAAGCCAAACAAACTTTGTTCTATTAAAAGATTAATAATCAAATCATTCTGTTATATAAACCTTCAAGTTTGTGTCTATTCCCTGATCTAAGTGTGCTTAAAAAAATAAATGTGACTGCTTTCTAATAAGTGATAGTAAGACTCCGGAGAACTACTTCTAACAAGTGAAATGGGCAATGTATTAAAGAAGAAAAGCACTTTTGTAAAAGAAAAACTTTTTGTTAGTGATATACACACTCCACATTGAAATATTTCACTCCAATAATCCTCTAACACCTGACTTTCTCAATCTATTTACCCCTGAGGAACCCGTGAAAATAATTTGCAGCTTTTGGGGAACCCCTAATAATACCAACATTGGGGATCAATGGGAAAGAAGCCTCTAAACTTGGTGACCAGTTGAAAGAAAGACCCTCTATAGCTATGGCTAGAATATCACTCTTAAAGACAACTAAAAGTCATTCGATTGACTCTATCAAGGAATATTGGCCCTTTGCAGAACTATGCAGGCTTCATCAAATGGGGGGTCAATCAGCCACAGTGCAAGGAACCTCAGACAATCTCTGGAGGGTCTCCGAGGTTCCACAGAACCCTAGTTGAAAAAGGCTGCATTACACAGTAAGTATACCTTAAATGAACCTTGCAATACATAAAAAAATCATACTCCACAATTCAATTGAACAGAAACTAATCAAGAAGTTGATCAAAAGAATGATCTTAAGAATCAAAATAATGATCTTAAGAATCAAAATTGACCGATCAAGGATATCTTTTGGTTGAATAAATTCTGAAAAAAATTGATTTATGATCAAGTTGATGAAACGATTGAACGAAGTGCTCAGCTGAACAGGAAAATCAACCCATGTGTTTGAAACAGAATAATCTATGGTGGATTCAGTAAATCATTTGATTACACTGCTCTCTCCAATGGGTAAACCAACCCATGTATGGTGAGTATTAAACCCTGAAGATGCATACATATAGACCAGAACTTTTCATATTCCCACATAACACGTAAATCTTTTTTTATAACTATGAAAAAAGATCCCTTATGGTTATTATCTTTAAGAGCTTCTCCTAAAATTTTAGAATTGTTGCTGTAATATAGCCGGCATAAAATGCCTATTTGTTGCCTTTTAAACATGTAATAAACATGCATGAAATTTGGGACTTTGGAAAGACGTAATTGCTTAAGTCACTAATGACAGCAAGAGAACAATTTGCACCAATTTATAGAATTGTTTGCAGTTTGTGGTATAATATTAAACATTTTAGGGTTAATGTCATCATGGCTGTTGCCTCATCATTGCCTTGATGTGTTGTATCAGCTCTAAATCATCGTCTGACATGTTTGTGTAGCTCTTGTCCTTGCTCCCACTGGCCTCCAGTAAATGATGTTGTGTCCTTATCTCTGTCATTACAGCACATCATCCTTCACACTGGAGGATTTAAAAAGCATTTCAGGGCATGCCCAGCAGTACAGACCACATCGACCCAGAGCTGAAATCACCATCCTTATCCTAGTCCTACACAACCAGACCACCAGAAGACATCAATACGGTGTAGGCTTAGAGATACCGACCACCTACAGAGAGCCTGGAGATACTGACTGTCCACCAACCTCAAATATATAACCAGTGATCAACAGCTCACACTTTTTCCACTGGGCATATACTTATTTAAGACATGCTACCTGCTACATTCAAGCTGTGTGCTGGGATATCTTACCGACATCTGCGCAATATGACAGGTGAGGTATTGCCATGAAACTAGTTAACTAATCTGATGATCTGGTTTTAAAGTTGTGGTAATTCTAGAAATATATTTAATGTTTTATTTTAGGACTTTTGGTAGCATTATAACCATGTACCTAGATCTACTGTAGGTTTTATTGATGCTATTGCTGGATTGTGTTTAGAACCATGACTGTATATAGAAACTTATCAATATATAGAAAATCCATTGCCGTTTTGATTGTAAGCTTCGCTGGTCATGGTGCTCAATTGTTTGGTCTAATAAGCAGGTTTGCCCTATTGTAGGGCATCATATGTTTGAGGTTTATAAATACAGGTTAATAATATTAATTGCTTTGCTTTATTAGGGTATTGAGTGCTTTGTGTAACATAAAGCACTCATTAAAGTAATAAATAGGTTCTTGGTATGTGTTTAGGACTCATTTATGAATTTACTGATAGCAGAATTTACAGAAGAAGGAACATACCCTCGGATAGAACTAACCCCAGATAGAACCTTCTCTGGAACTAGATACTAATAATATATAATAATATATATTTTGCTATACAACTGAAAGACCAGTTACAAGTTGACCATCAACCAGGAGATCATTTTTTTATGGGTCACCCAGCTGATATATTCAGTTGCATGATTTGGGTTTTCTTGATTGCACCTATTTCCCCCAAAGACTATGATTTAGTTGGGGATCAGCTATAGCCCTCTGAGATTGAACTTCTTGATGACAAATTTCTCATTTTAATCACAATGATTGCAGTTTGCTGGGATGATTCCTATTGGGGGGTTAAATCTCTCAGTAACAAAGAGATTTGAGGCCAATGTATACTATAGGGCACGATGGTGTGATCGGGATCTTAAACATCCCTGTAGGTCAAATCTGCTCCCTTATTGAATATCATATATTGTATGTAATATTTACAAAGCATATGTCTATGTTACTGTTACCTCCATGCCATCAGTCCTGTAGATAGTCATATGTCTAAGAAACTTCTAATTAAGGCATCCTCTTATCCACAAGCCTTGGGGTAGAGAAGTTGAGTCTATTTCACTGCCTCAGAAATAAGGCCCCCCCCCCCCCTATCCACATTTCTAAGAATTTGTTCTGCGTGAACAAATCTGTTCTTTTGAACAAGACTCCTTCCTATTACCTCAATGCATTCTGATTGAATGTCCTAACTGTTGGATTTTAATGCATTGCCCTACATACTTCCATTCAAACCCATTTAAATTATTTCCAGCCCTGCACTTCAATGCAGAAAATACAGAAGTTCAGAACTGCATTCATTGATATTTTTGATATATATTATAATTATATACAATAATCGTCATAAGTGGCCATGGGTAAAGCTTTTCTTAATGTATTACAAACGTTTATTAACATGGGCACTCATGCAAACGTTTTAGGTGGAAATAGAAAAAAACCTGCAAAATGTGCAAAGCAATATTCTTCAAAAGCTACTTTTTCTGTAGAAATGAAAAGTTACTAATGTGAGCACAAACACACTATTGTCATTATTATGTTATTATTATAATTATTGTCTTAGTTTTATAGTATTGAGCTTGGTGTTTAATTAGTTCTGCTTAAACCAAACAAGAAGTTTGGGGATATTTCCAAATGGAACCCAATATAGCAACGAAACCTGATAAAGATTTTGATACATATATCTATCTATATATAAATATATCTATATGTATATATATATATATATATATATATATAAAAATTAAAATGAGAACAAAGGAATAAATGCCTAAATCTGTTTTTTAAATCAGCTCCCTATAATTTATATATTTCTTGTATTGTAGGTCTACGGAGAACAGCTGCTGTAGCACTCTCACATGAACTTGAAAAACTGTCTCTGGTTGGACCTGGGCCCAGTCAATGGCTTAACCAAGTTCGAAGAAGAAGTTCCTTATTGAGTAAGTCCAATAATATACTACAGGAAGGTTCAGTCTCTTCTGGGTTATCACAACTTTTCTCTGACAGCTGGTCAGTGCTAAACACTTGACTATTTTTATATTTGTAATGTTACTGATTTCCCATTCAAAGTATACCAACAATGTTGTGTGGTTTCATGAATATTTCTTTCCATCAGGTTCCAGGCTAGATGAAAAAGTCTTTAATGAAGTAGAGACAGCCTACGTCAAACAGGGAGAAGAAGCATTAAAGAAGTCAATGAACATACTTGGAGAGCAAGATGGATGGAAAGTGGAGATTGTGGTGGTACGCCTTTTTGTGTTTTTTAATTATTCATCATCCTGGCAATATACAGTATATACAGTACTCCAGATCTACGGTCAAAATATAAAATCATGTATGTGGTAGCGGTGTATGTACATACCAATAGGAGTATCACCTGGGATAACACCTCCTTGATGTAGAACAACTTTCTTTGATAGGATTACAATTCCCTTTCTTCCATAGTAAAGTTACTGCAGTGTTGTCACCCTCGCTTCTGAAGCTGCTACACTTTTGATCCACTATCAATAAATATCCATGACTAGCTCCAGCTACAACTCTTTAAAATGTCAGTAGGTTTGTGAATCTGCAAGAGCTTATGGAAGTGATGTATAAGCCCTGCCAAACCCCTTTAACACTATCTGTCTAGTAGGGTGCAGGAGATGTCTAGTTTCCACATTGCAATTACTAATACAAAAGTGGTGAACTTTACTTTTAAGGGCTTTTAAGGGATAAGGGCATATATTGGTTGGAACAATGGTTCCCAGATGGCTCCCCGTGGCTGGCATCTTGCCAGCTGCTTGGCAGCCCAAACCATTGTGCTGGTTTTATTAGCAGCATTTTAACATTTATTAGTGGTTGGCACTCAATCGATACCGGCACCATTCATTACCTATGGGCAGCAGTGTGTGAGCCTCTACATGTAGCATCTCAATTGTTGAGATGGTATTGGGCATGGGGAATTGGTAATTGTGCTGCAACCTCACTGCTCACCTGAACTTAGCCTAACACATTGAAAGTGACAATTCATATTGGAAATGCCTGTTTATCACTGCCAAGGAAAAAGAAGATTTAGATGGGCTTTAAATAACATTGTTAGATAGATAAACTGGCAGGTAGAGGAGGTTTTATTATTATTATTATTATTATTAATAATAATAATAATAATAATAATAATAATATTATTATTATTATCATCCAGTATTTATATAGCGCCGACATATTACGCAGTGCTGTACAGAGTCCACAGTCATGTCACTAACTGTCACTAACTACCCATTAGAGGAGCTCACAATCTAATGCTCATACTACAGTCATAGTCATTAATACAGGCCAATTTTTGGCCAAAAATTGGCCTAACTAAGGCCAATTTTTGGGGGGAAGCCAATAACCTAACTGCATGTATTTGGGATTGCGGCAGGAAACTGGAGTGTTCGGAAGAAAAACACTCAAACACAGGGGTATATATATATATATATATATATATATATATATATATATGTGAGTCATACAGACATCAGCCAGCGCTGTGTGAGTAGGAGGGAATTGCTCTACATTTAAGACACCTGCCGTGAGAGATACGTAAGCTGCCCTTGCTGACCTACTTTTGAGAATGCCAGCTGCCTGGCTTTTTGTTTAGCACTATCTGAACCACAGAGCTGACTATTTATGTGCTGTATACTATTCCTGGTCAGTGACTAAACAATGCAAAGTTGTATACTGTCTGTGTACTAAACTGTAAACTATCTGAGTTACCAACTTTGGCAGGGTAGTACATAGAACAATTAAGTATTCTTTTTGACATAACTTTTATGGAAACTATTCTATGTAATGGTTCAAACAATTTATTATCTTTTTAAAGGAAAATGGAGACAAAGTATTAAGTAAAGTCTTGCCAGACATCGGAAAGGTCTTTAAGCTTGAGGCTGTTGTGGAGAAACCTCTGGATAGAGTCTATGGAGAATTGGTGGACAACATGGAAAGCATGGGGGAGTGGAATCCCAATGTCAAAGAAGTCAAGGTAAGATAATACGTGAGGTTGAATTATGAAAGACTTTGTTCTTAGTAAATGTATTTGGTATTTATTGGATGGTTTGAATTTATTATATCAGGACTTCCTTATTACATCCAAAAGGCACCTTTTACATTGAAAGACTATGTACACACGTCAGATAATCGTCACCTGAGATGAACGGTCATGTTGTCTCGGGTGAGAAACTGACATCTGTACTGTGTTCACCCATTCACCTCAGCAGATCAATAATCTGGGATTATGAAAGATAATTTGCAAGAATCCTACTTGTGTACGTAGCCTAAAATATCCTAGGTTTTTAAAAAAACACTTTTTTTTTGGAATGCACTAGAATGCAACATACAAGGTTCCCGTTGATATGACAAAACTGCAAATGGCCTGATGATCATGGCCATTTTTTTTAATCCAAAAACACAGTCTTGACTGTGGTCTTGAGATTTTCTTTGCTGTTTATTCTTTAAGTATTGGACAAAGTACCACCATTTTGCTCTTTGAGTTACTTTTGACCATCTGACCCCACCTATTACTGTAGTAACCAATGTCTAAGTAATCTCACCACATCTATCTAAGGCCAGGGCTGATATCGGACGAGAATCTTCCGTGTGTACATCGCTCGTCGTCTGAGTAACCGTCCACGGACGACGGATAAGGAACGATCATAGTGAAAGAGCAAGGTTGCCGCTCCGTCGTTCTCCCCTGCCCCTCTCCATAGAGCAGTACGGCTCTGTATGTACATGTTCATGCATCGTGCAGTCTTTTGTCGTTGGAAGTGATCATGAAAGATCCTTTCCAACGACAATTATTGCACATGTGTAAGTAGCCTAAGACATCTCTTATCTTTACTGTTCTCTAGAAAAGTGCTTTCACTACTAATATTAAGGACCAGATATTGGAGGAAGCATTTTCAATTCTTTTTAGGATATGTAAATAGAGAAAGATCTGTCTCTGATTTGAGGCACTTCCTACCTTCCAATATAAAGACCAGTCCAAGTCCAGTCAGTGCGTCAGGCCACCAAGTTGACAATATGACTTATTATAAAATAGTTATTTGTCTTAATGAGGCACTTAACATAATTGTGCCCCTGCCAACACACTGAAAGTGATTGCAGCTCACTGTTTGTTATTTTTGGCAGAGCAAGTCTAATATGTAACATTTCCTTGGGCCTTTATCACAATGGCCTTGGTGTCTACTTCATTTTCAACATTCTTAGAGTCTGATGAGCTATAATGTCAGTTATTAATATCCTCACAGAGTTTGATTTTTTCTTTGCTTGAAGGGAATGCTTGTATAAAGGGCCACGTGTTATACCCATGCTCAGGCTACAGGAGATGAAACAGAAATGAAGACTTTGATGAAGTTGCTATCTGGGCAGGGTTTACAACCTGCCGCGATCTGGTGGCATCTGGAGCACCTTTGGGCATACCAACACTATAACCATATTTATGGCAGGGCAGAGCAGAGGGATGACCTCTCAAAATCCTGCTTCTTCCGTAAAGTCCAATCACACAAAGCTAACATATGTCCATTTATAGGAAGAAAGTATTAGCCACTTGTTGCTTATTAAATGATTGAGCATCATAAACATGATTGTAGTGGTGGAAAGGTAGTGAGCCGTTCCAGTGGAATATATTTAACAAAAGGACATAGCATGACGATATAACTGAAATGCTGAGGTCCTGCTTAGTGAAATGTAGAGGCTACCATAACTTGTCTTCTTCTAAAAATGCCAGTAACCTGGCTGAATCTGGTTGCAAGAGTTTCTAGGCTACTAACTCAGATGAAACTGCAGCCAGCAAGATCAGAGCAAAGTCAGAATTGGTTATTGACTCAAACAACTAAGCACATTGGGCGTGACAACTAGAATCATGCTTTCTCAGTTTCTACAGATTTTAGAAAATACAGATCATTGTTCTAAGTATTTTTGGTTTTCTGACATTTCTTTATCCCTCCCAGATTTAAATCATGATCAATATTGGTGCTGTGTTTTTTCAGATTCTTCAAAGGATTGGTAAGGACACAGTGATAACACATGAGAAAGCAGCAGAGACTCCTGGGAATATCGTTGGCCCTCGCGATTTTGTGAGTGTTAGGTGCAACAAGAGGAGAGGCTCCACCTGCATCCTGGCCGGCATGTCGACAAGATTTGGGGGAATGCCGGAACAGAAAGGCTACGTCAGGTAATGTACAACTTAGTTTAATATAATGTGGAATTCTAACTCCATTTTGAAAAATGTGCAATTCAGTTAATAAATTATATTTAGTATATTTGGTTCAGTTGCACCACACAGGTTTAAGTAGGGAAGCCAAACAAGCATTAGTGACCATGCTATTTGCTACTAAGGTGTGATGGCTTTAATGCAAATCGAAGGTTCTTGGTGCCAAAGTTTTGCTACTAATCTGATCTTGTGGTAGCACACCGAGACAAATTAATCTCTTTTCTTTTTGTCCTTGGCACTCCAATGTTCTATCTGTGTTTATTCTTGTAACTCTGTCCCATATCTTATATCTCATAGGAATGAAATTGCCCTACGTATCTTAAGACTTATTCATGAAGAGCAGTTTCCAATGTGTGTAGATATATAACAGCCAATCATCAATTGCTTTTAATTGACTTAACGTTTTTAACTAATTGTTATACTTTACCTCTTTAGCTTTATTAATATATGAAAAAGAGCAATAAAGAACAATACCCCAAACCCAGAGCAGCCAATTATCAGTTATTTTCAGTGATCTCAATAACTTTATATCCATTGGGCTGGAATAGATTACTGCATCCCTTACCCCAGGCTTGTTCTCCATCACACTCATTTATATTCTGTCTATATGTGTTTCCGAGTTATGCACAATTGGTTTTTACACACTAAATGGTTAATTTCCAGTGTATTAGACTTCTGAGTAAACATATAACCTGTGTATAATGTGTTTGATTGCAGGGCAGAGAATGGGCCTACGTGTATGGTTCTACATCCGTTACATGAAGATCCAACAAAAACCAAACTGACTTGGCTTCTCAGTATTGACTTAAAGGTGCGTAATAAATGGTTGAGAACCACGGAGTGGTGTCCTACAAGTGTTCCCGGCATTTTAGTCTGGTATAACAGCATCCCCAGCATTTAGCTTAGCACCATTGTCTATTATACAACACACATGGCTAGACTTGTTGGGCAAAGAATGGGCATACGTGTATGGTTCTACATCCATTACAAGGAGATCCATTGAAGACCAAACTCAATTGGCTTCTCACTATTGATTTACAGTATGTTATAAATGCCTGAAACCCACACAGTTGTGACCTACATGTGCCTCTGGCATACCAGCATCTACAGTTCGTAAATCCCCAATATTTAGCTTGGCACCATCATTCATTAATATACAACAACACACATGGGTAGACTCTCTGCCCACACCAAGAATGGTGGTATCATATAGAAGCAGCTAATGTTTGCAGGTCACACAACCTTCACCCTACTACATACATTAAGATTTGAAGATTTCACCCAAGAATTTAAGGGGCGCCATTGGGATTGGTGGGAAATTGGCACATTGAAGAAGAAAGGGTAATGTGACAAAAGTGATTTTACTTAAAATAAGATATGCTTTTCCACTCTAACTCCTAATATATTATACATGCTTGTTTTCAATTCTAATTCCCATGATTTTGTTTTTTTTTTAGGGTTGGTTACCCAAGTCTATCATCAACCAGGTCCTCTCCCAGACACAAGTGAATTTTGCCAAACATCTTCGGAGTCGAGTGGCTATGTCCTCTAATGTGTCTCTCTGCTAACCTGGCATCTCTTAGCATCTTGTAATGATCTTCATCCTTTTATCTAACATTTTAGGACTTCTTTCAGATTGGCAATGTGATTATAGCATAAGTGCTCTTAACCATCTGTAGATTACTAATGTCCATAGTCACCATCTGGTATAAGTTATGGGCATTTTCCTAAACCATCTCTTCAGCTTTTTAATCATAATTTCAATGCCATGCTTGGGGTCCAGGCCAAATGATTGGTAACAGTTATTTTGTAGCTTTTACAAAGTTCTTTCCTTTAACCGGACTTACTTAATATTCTTTCTCAAAGGGACCCAACAGGGGAATGTTATGGAAATGGTACTTTGAAGCCTTTCTAAAATTATAACTAATACAGACAATTAATTATACTAACATACAGGTTACCAAAAGTAAAGGAGAAGTAGACATTAATTTTGACTCTAGGTCAGTCTTTTAGGGCATGTGCACATATTTTCAGTAATGAGAAATAGTAATCAGTGAAGGATTGATTTCTGGATCACTGTGGTGTATTGGACAGCCAATTAAGATTAATAGTCTGCTTATTTGCAGAGAACAGTAATACACAATGTAAATGTGTGTCCATACATATGCCTTGCAGCAGTGCCTGTGTGTGAATAAATAAGTATAGCTAACCCAAACATCGATCTACTACTGGTCGATTGTAAAGGCAAACCGAGTCAATCGTGGAGCCCTGCCTTACCCCTCCCTGCCGTTTACCAGCAGCCCCGCCGTACGTCTATAGGGATGCTGGGGATGTCTCTGGTCGGACAACACCAGGAACTTTGCGTCCAAGGCTCATGTAACAGTTGGGAGTGTGGAGGGAGGCAGACAGGGCGGGAAGGCAGTCAGAGGTGAGCAGTGCTGGGCGGCCCAGTCAGTTCAGGCTCGGGGTCAGAGTTCAATTATCAAGATACCTTTGTACAGATTAGCAGTTCTTTTTCTTGTGCAGCACGTCAATCTCCTATGACAGGGGAACTGTAGCTTTCCTGTCACTATAGTCTTGTAGTGCAGTGTCTGTGCAATGTTCTGCCATTCAATCCCGTCTCATTAGCTTCAGTCACTTCTGTGTCATACTTGATATATATATAAATAAAAAAATATATGTTTAGCATTTTTATTGTAAGTAGATCATTTTGACCTAGTCATTTTAAAAGTAGCTCACAAGCCAAAAAGGTGTGGGCACCCCTGGTCTAAAGAATGAGAGACAAGGGGATTGTTAATCTTTATCTTGTTTTTGCTTATCTAGGTTCTGCTATCAGAGCTAGCTTTGCAGGGAGTTAAATTAACAATAGCCCAATTTAGTCTAAAACTGATTTTACATTTATTTTGTACAAAATTAACAGACAATAATGATAATATTCTGATGCATAGTAGCGATTTAAAAAGTGCCATATGCAAGGACGTTCCCCAATGAAAACAGATTTTTACATTGATTATTATTATTTTTTTTTCTTGCAACACTATTTAGTGGAGGGAGTCAATAATTATTAACCCACAAGGCCAAATGCATATTAAAGAAATGTTACTATTTGCATGCTTTTGGTCGAATGGTATACAGATATACAACATGCAAAGTAATATTGTGTAAGCCCTGCAAACCCCTTCACTAAAAAAATAAAATGCTAATGAAAATTTCTATTTTAATATGTTTACCTTTGTGCATAAATATATTTTATAAATCAGTTCCCTTTTTATGGAAAAAGCATTATTTTTCATTATTTGTATTTTCAAACATTTTTGTCCCATTGATAACTTGATAACTAAAAATTGTATTGTTCATTTCAATCAGAATACCCTTTTTTATGTCAAAGTTCAGACGATTTTCCCTTAGTTGTAGCAAGAAATATGTTCCATCATTGCAGACTCTTAGGGAACAATAGGCTCTCTTCATGTTACTTACAAATCAACCTTTTGGTTTTATGGTTCCTAAAACCACTATGTAAATATAAAAGTACCCCATGTGTCCCAAAAAGACAACCTAATAGTTTGGTGCTATGGGAGAATAGAAGACCCTCCTATGTTATTGCATAGATGGATCATAAGCTAAAAAAATGATTCTAGTTAAATTAAAAAATGCTTCTTTACATCCTTACATTATAAACCCCATCGTCTAATAGTTGGCCAAAAAAAATGAAAAAGATAAATTTGACATTATTCTAAATACAAACTGTGCTCCATCTTTGTTACCTAGATCTATTTATACTATTTATTTAATTCCCATATTATTATATTTTATTTAATATTTATGATCAAGCTGTGTAATTTATTTTTGTATTTAATGTTTAAGACAATCAGATGTTTTTGTTATTTAATATCTATAATGGGGAATGTCCTTGCATGGTGATATATATTGCAGTCAGTATAGATGGCACTAAAATATTTTATGGTTTCACAAGATCACACACAAAATTAGGACGTGGTTAGGACCCAATTTAACTCCAAGTACTCTTTATATCTATGTAAAAAGCCAGAACCATATACAGAGTATGTGATTGTACATTGTGAAGGATCAGCCTGCTCCTCGGCAACATAATCTTAGACTTTTATGTGGTTACCTGTACGTTAAAGTAAGCCTTGTTTGTGGGCAGGACCTACATGTTAAAGAACAGAACTTTCCAGTATAAAGAAAGAACATAATTCATGGCCTCCACATGGACCAGCTGAAGAGTCTTCATTAATGACTTCTCTGTAGGAGAAATGTCAGCAGTTCTAAAATTATAAACATGTAAAGTTAACAAAAGTCCTTTAATGTCAGGATAACATCTACATCTATCTACTAGCATCCTATGTTCTTTAGATCAAGCTTTGAGATGTCCTTGTATACCCTTATACTGACTTCTAATAAATGTTTTCTACATTTTCCTGGATCTCTTTTTTTATTGAATCTGTTGTGCTTCTTTGTTGAAAACAGTAAAAACCTGAATTGCCTATATATTTCCTAGTGGTATAAAAGTACAAAAAGGAGTAAACCAATGTGGGTGAAATATACATATCTTGGCAATTTTAGGATCCAAGCCTAAGGGGAAGGGAGGTGAGGGGTATAGGGAAGTTGATTAGAACCCTTGGTGTGGCATAATTTGGGTCACAGCCAAATATAGGTGGTAACATGCTGTATAAATAGCATGCAGATAACGCCACCTAAAGGTTATTGTAGCATGTCAGTGCATGTGCAACAACATACTTAAACTTAAATTTTACCTAAACTCAACATTTGCACTTTACATAAAAGGGGTAGACAACCCTCATATGTAAAGGGAAAATGTTAATTTTTTTTTTGATGCAACACCCAATTTTTTTTTTTATTAAAAAAACAAAAACAAAAAGGGTGCAGCATCTCCCCTTTCAGTCTTAATCGCCTAGGCAAAGGCGCAGAGCCGCCTGGGATACCTACATCACGTATCACGAGGCTCTGGGTGCTCCTAATCTCAGACATGCGCAGAAGGGGCATTTTTTTTTTTATATTAAAGGGAAAGATATGCCAATCTCGTATGCATGCTCAGTGAGATCAGATCTCTTTTTTCCCCTCTTTACAGTGGGCACCTGCGCAGTGCGAGATCGGGCGAACTTCCAAGAAGACCGAGGAAGAAGAAAAAGTGCAAATGGCAGCGCCCTGCACTTCCTTAGCGCTGAGACGAAGAGGAATTCCAGAACAACGCCAGTCATGCCACTAGCACTCCTCAAAAGGAGCACACAATCTAATGTCCCTACCATAGTCATATGACATTAACAGTCTAAGGCCAATTTTGAGGGGAAGCCAATGAACCATTTTGCATGTTTTTCAGGGCGTGGGAGGAAACTGGAGTACCCGGAGGAAACAAAAAAAAAAAAAAAAAAGGCATGACAGACAGTACCAAAGTCAAATTCCTATGCATAATAAAAATATAGAAAGACACTCCAGTGACAGCCTAGTCTTAGGTTATGTACAGACGGCACATTAAATCCATGGAAATGATCTTTCATGAGTGTTTTCAGCAAAACCAGAATTAATGCGGTTCGATTATTTAGAGAGCGATGGACAAATGGGAGCCACGGCGCTGCATTATTTACTACACTAAATGTTTTGCTCTTCGCTTTTTAATTGCGTTCTATATGTTTAGCTGAGTGAGTGCCATCTACCTACCTGTGTCTTCCTCTTCCAACCCAAAAGCCAATTGTTCATGCTTATATGCCAGATGGATAATGCCTGGGAGTCTGATCATTTTTACATAATGATAACTTTGTAAACCAAAAGGAGTGCACAGGGTATAGAACACTGAAATCCTAGCTCAATAATAAACAAACATTTTGGTAAATTAAAAAAAAAAAAATCTTTATTTTAAAAACAAAACATTTCTTAACAATAATATTTTACATCTGAACAAACACCAGATTCAGTAACACACGTCAGGCCTCGTAGTGACCACGAAGTAATACTTTACTGATAATGGGTTGTCCTTTATTTGTCCCATGTGCAGAAATGTATGGTTATAGAGATTTCTTTGGGGGGGGGGTTAGAATAGAACATAAATACCAGAACGCCAACTGGAGGTAAAATATGCCATAGATTACAAAAAGGGAAGCATATCCACAATAAAATACACATTACATAAAACATAGAAATCGGTGTTACTTAACTGGCCTTATTGAATTCCATCTCCAGCCTATCCAGGGCAGAACATCTTCTGACTGTCTCCCCATACAAGGTATATCTGTGTTCCCTCCCTGCCTATCCATTGTAGGGGTCTGTAAACTTTTACCTGGGCAGATGAAGTCACTGCCCTCCCATGTGACAGTTTTTACAGCCTTGTGATTGGCTGCCTATCTTCTCCAGTCTTGGAGAGCTCTAATAAATCAGGCTCAATGAGTAAACCTTGCTGGGGCGGTGGACCTTCAGAAGGTTCGGTCACTTTGCCCTGAATAGGCATCTTATTAAATGTTTTGATCTTAAATTTACTTTTGCATTTTTTACTCTATTTGTATAAAATGGAGAACTCTCTTCCTATAACAAACTTTAATAAGATAACAGAAAGAACGGAACTCTAACAAAATCCAATCATTTCCTAACACAAAGGACAATTTCTTTTTTGTAAATGGGGAAAATAAAATCAGAGCAGTGAGCTGTGGTAACCACCAATTCAGTGGTTTGGCAGATCTGAAAAGTAGCCACAAAACCAAGAAAGATTGGCCGAGTCATGAAGAGTACCGTGTGGAAACTGCAAGGGGCTTCTCAAACATTCACAGATAGAAATTCAGTTCACAAAGCTGCACAAGTTCTTTTATATTTAAAGAGGCCCTATTACAGGCCTAACATTTCCTTTCTTTCCAACACTTGCCGTAGTAATATGTACTCATGCCAATCACCAATACACTCTCTCTCCTGCAACCAAACGTGGATTCCTCTCTGTGCTGGCGCCAACTAATGCTTGTCCCCTTTGACTGAAGAGGTAAGCAAGGGGCAGAACAGAACACTGCCGGGAGCAGTCATTGCTTGGGTGTATATCAAAGTCCATACAAGCGCTGCCAGAGGAGAAATGACACCGCATGGGTTGGGGGAGAAGAACAATAGCCGGGGCAGCACAGAGATAGACCTGACTGCCAGATTTGTTGAATCCCTAAAAGTTTGACTGCCAATCAAATACAAACTTTTGCTCTCTATATTGTACGCATTCATATGATTACACTTCGTACAATACACTGGAAGGAAATGTCCTGGCTAGTGATAAGGTCTCATTAACAATTCAAAGCTTGGCATTTCAGCTTCAGAATCATTACTTTATTAGAAACCTAAGGCAGAACTGAACATCCACTGCACAGATCATTACTGCAGAATGGGACAGGTGATGTATCTTTCTGCAATAATCCCTCTTACTTGCCCGATTGTTCTGGCAAAAAGCCGAGTTGTGCATTTACAGCTTCAGCTTTGCATGTCAGGATATCTAGAAATCTCAGGTTCACCTGCGGTTGCTGAGAATGAATGAACTCCTGCGGACCTGTGAAAACAGATGGCGTCACCTTGCCAGAGAGTGTGGACAGGCGAGTATAACATGTTAAGTTCTACTTTAAAGGTCTCCTGATTTCAACTGAGATCTCATAGAAAGTCCACATCAGTCAGCAGTACAAACTTAGACAGTATAACAGGTATAATAATCTTTAGAAATTGACTTTCACATAAAGGAATATCATACAAAAAATGATAATACATACATGATCAAATCAACATAAAGGTGAAAAAATAAGTGTAGTTGACAAATGTACAAGTGGCGAAATAAACCAATTTGGGTCAGATTACAATTGAAATCTCTTGATTTGGAAAACCGTTGTTAATGGTCCTAACAGCTGTTTTATATGGAAGGGGGGTCATCTAATTCTTAGCCTTCCGGAGAATAAACCAGACATCCCCAGCATCTTAACCCTCAAGACCCTACAGCACTCTGGTTAAAGTTACTCTTTTCTTCCATCACCATGATAATTACATTTTTAAAAATGTAGGTTAGTGGTGTCATCTTTGGGTCTCCATGCTTTCCTATTCAATTCATAGATTGCGGGAATAGACCAAAATGGGATTGTACATAACTTTCTAAAAGTATCACAGCACCCTTCCCTAGTAGGCAAGCAGTCAGCTGGTTCTTAGGAGCAGTTATGCAAATATAAAAAAAAAAACAACAAAAAAAAAAAAAAAACACTATGGACAGAGTTTGACTTTAAATAAAATTTTGTGCATCAGCATTTAGAAGGTTTGAGGGCGTTTTATTATACATTTATCCAATTGTCTAAAAGAACAACCATCCATGTTGCCTGGATTTTTTTTTTTTACATTTGTAAACTTGTATAGGAAGATGCAACCTGGGATCTGAGTTGTTGCCAGTACAATGGTGTTCTTTGACAAAGGATTTTTATTGGTGATAAAAGAAAGCAATACCCCACCCAAGAAACAAAGGAAGAAGCCCTCTGGAAATAATAGAGCCCTGAGCCAAGTATTCTACTTCATACCTCCCACAGTATAGAGAAGAGCGCTCCTCTTCTAGTATAGAGACTACCAGATAACCCACCAAGAAGGCTCTATTCCCTCACTGCCACAGATAATCAGTTCATTGCTTCATGTTCATATTTCAGTACAAAAGAAATGGAGGACAAAACTCTAAAAGAAGAGAACATTAAGGCTATTAAGGCTCCCATGGAGGACTCTTTCTGCCATCCACGTCAGTTTCCACATGGTACAGAGAATCCGCTAATGTGTGTTCAACAACAGCCATCCATGCCATGTCACTCATCTGTAGAGGAAAGACAAAGAAAAGAAGTTTGTTTGAAACTAATATAAACTTTGGACAAGAATACATAGACAGATCAGGGACAGATGAAGTGATATCTGGGTAGAACACAAGACGATTTTCAGACACATAATAACTAGTTCCCCAGATAAAGTCCTATTCCGCCAAGGGTGGCAGCTATGGCCCGCTTTCGTAGAGGTGGCCAGCTACAGTGCCATTCCCCAGAGGAGGCCGGCTTTATGCGTAGGTCTCAGGATGATCACAGCTACGGTTGTATTCACTACAAAGGGGACAGCTCTGGTAACAATCCTTACAGGATAGCTAGAGCCACATTTCCCACAGGTAGAGGAGTGAGTCCTGTGCAGTTATAGAACACTACTTATATCTCAGAGAACACCACGAAGTATTAGGAACCATAGTAGCATATGTGTATTGTTCTATATATGCAAATAAAAAAAAAAAATTACCAACCGTAGGATATGTCGGAAAGCAGGTTTTTTAATGTTTTGTCTCTCTAAAGGGCCCCAATGTTAACCAGTATATTAAATTTATACTTACTAAACTTATTCTCCTAATGAGATCGAACAATCCCATAGTGCAAACTGAAAGCTGCCACCTTGCCAGCTGCTTAAAACACTTGAACCAGTGTTTGCAAATTTGACAGCAGTGGAAGGTACTAGAACGGCACTGCCACCCCTATCCATTCCCTATGAAGTTGCCGCAGGAAGACGCTACCATGCAGAGAGGCAGCAGTTCCTTGGCAAAAGGATCCAGTAATTGCACCGCAACCTAACTGCCAGTGTTAACATAGTTTTAGGCTACGTACACACGTTAGACTTTTGTCATTGGAAAGTATCTTTGATGATCCTTTACAAACAAAAGACTGAAACATGCATGAATGAGCGCTGTACATATAATGCTGTTCTGCTCTATGGAGAGGGGCACGCCGCTGCGCTCTCTCCCCTTCACTTATATTGCAGTCGTTCATTGCCCATGGATCAGCCTTGAGGAATCCATGAATGACGCCAGACAGCCTCTGTACACACACCAGATTCCCGTCTGATACTAGCCCTAAAGCGATTATCAGACGAGAATCACCTGACGTGTGTACGTAGCCTTAGAGCTAAAGTCTGTCATATCTAGCAGGGTTAGGGGTTACAAATTTGCTATAGAAGCAGATAGATCTGTGCACAGACCTAAGACAATTACTTTATATTTACTGAAACTGTATGAGTAACATTCTGCTGTTAGAACATGCTATTTATAAGAAAACCTTCAGGAAATGCCTCAGAAATTATTTAATCCAACAGGTAACAGTTTTACAATCCATTAGCTATACAAACACACACAAACTTTTAGCAGAAAGTACAAATTTAAATCCACTTTAGAATAAATGAGCAAACATGAATGGGTATCCATGAATTTTCTTAAGCACTTTTACAACTGCTGGCCAAATTCATCAAGTGGCAGTACAGATAATAAATATTCAGTTGTTGGTTAACAGGAAGCTTTAACTTGTTGATTTGAGTCGGTCACATAGTAGTTATAAGAATTGTCAGCAGATTATGTCAGCTCTACAATAAACAGAGCTTTGTGCTAGGATGTCTGGAAATCAGAATTCTGCTGTTTATCTAAAACAGGAATGTCAGCTGCACGTCACAACTACCAAAATACAGGCCCTCATACTTCATGTTATCCTACTGAGAGATCGGATTGGTCTGGGATTTTAATTATTTTGAAGAAAATGGGAATTTTACCAAAACCTTCATAAAACAATTCTTATATAACATGATTTTAGCCGTCTCTGATCTCCTATTCTTTAGATTGTCAGCTCCCAAGGGAAGGATTTTCTCCCTACTGCTCTAAGGGCCCAGGGGAAGGGTTTTCTTCCTACCACTGTATGTTATGGTCATTACATAAACTTTGCATTGTTGTATAGGATAGGGCAGTGCTTACTCTACACCAGTGAAAAAAAACATTAAAAGAATCCTTGTGCAATACATTTTTTGGGAACGCTATTATCTACTTCCTAAGTCTAGGTTCACCAGTCTTGGAAAGCTATAATAAATCAGACCCATAGTCTAATATGCACTAGGGTCAGACAAATACTACCCAGATCCCCATCTAGTAATATATAAACCCTAAGGCTCAGAGGGACCTCTGTTCAATTTGCACAAACTTCCATCCCTAATCAAAACTATGCAAATCTGAAGACACCCCTGGGGAGACCCAGGTAGCACTGCAGGGGCAAACATGATGTACTGAAAAACATTCCCTGCCAGTCATCACCGATATTTTTTAGGTTGGCAGTTTTGTGATTCCTATAGGTTTGCGTTAAACCATTGTGCACCTCAATATTACAGTACACACAATATTGGGTCACCAATATACTACCAGGAAATATTTTTTTTTCCTGAATGTGCTTTTTTTTATGGAATCCCACCAAGCAGAAATTAGTAAAGAAGATCTTCCAGAATCAGTACTTACAGGACGGAATGACAAATCCTTTGGGGGGTATTTGAAATCCGGTCCGAAGTTTATAGACACCTGCAACACAAAAACAAACATGTCAGGTTTTCAAGTGGAATTTACTATCTATATCCCCCGGTAATTACATGGTTGGCTTCAATCTTCCAGGATATAGTTAAACTTGTGTTTACCATATCACAGACGTATTAAGCAGAGAACAGCATGGCTGAAAACATTTATATGTTATTGTACAAGGTATATAAACAATAGTAGAATCTTATAGGTCTTGTTACACTCTGAGAATTATTGAGGGTTATGCATATTGTCTCTGTCTATAAAAAAAAAATAATTTTTGTTCTCCTACTGTAAATACCTTGTAAAATCACATACAAATGTTTGAGCCATATAATCCCCTGCTGTTCTCTCCTTTCTGTTTAATATATTAACTTAAGAGGTCTGGCTCTTAACAATATTCTTGTGTGGTTTAGGGACACTTGCCCTCTTTATTACTATCATATCACAGACTATGAAATATGGCTCCCGATTATTTTTTAGATTGCCAATATCCATCAGCACAATTCAGTTTTGATCAATGAGATAAATGAAAGCCATCAAACTATGAAAAGCTTGTAAATAAATTGTCATTCTGATAGGATTTCTTCTCCATCTAACAAAGGCCTACAACAAAACCATGCAAAGTTTTTCTTGCAAGGGAAATTGTAAGATCTATTTGCCTGTGGTTGAGAACAGAGACAATGCTACACTGCATGTTGGGAAACCGCTCTATTTCCAAAGCAAAAAATTTATTGGAAAAACAGTAAGCTCGCTCTGTAAAAAAAAAAGCAGCAGGCTAATTTTCTGAAAACAGTATGTTCCACTAGACTACTTTTTAGCTCATTGCTCACTTTCACTGGAGATATTAGCAATAAACTGATTATTGTGGGGCGCTGGGTGTTACAGTGGTGTCCTCAGGAAACAAAGGACAGCTAAGCTCATCATGGCAACACACATAGTACTCTTCCAAGTACGCTAAAATGAACATATCCGAAGAACAACGACCTGCAAGGCCATACCTTACCTACCCCTTTACAACACTAAACAGGGGACGACAAAGACAGGTCCTCCTCTCTTTTTTTTTAAACATTTTTGTAGTAGATATCAAAAGCATGCCACTTCATGTTATAAGTGTATTTTTTTTTTAAACAGTGGTGAGAGAGTAGTAAGGCCGTACTGCTGCTTTTTAAATAAAGCCCCAAGTACGGGGGTAAAAAAGGCTTTCATGATTAAGTGTATGTTCTGACTACATTTTTCAGCCAAGTCTTCCTTCTCTAACCAGCTAATGTAATTTGCAGTAAAAACCATGACAATCACTAACATCTGCTACTGGATATAAGATGCAGCACTCAACATTTACTTACAGTACAGCCCTTGTACAGAGATATGGCCGGATAATATACACCTTCAAAAACATCTTTATAGGCCACTCCCTGATTGACGCCATTCTTAAAGAAAACAATCTGAAACACAGAAATTTACAAATTACTGATGAAATAACACTTGTTGCAGGAGTTGGTGAAATTTACTGCTTAGTAATATTTCAGTTATTCCAAATGAGCATGTTACAAAGATCATTTATGGTAAATTTTAGCTTCACCTACCCTAAAAATGTAATTCCAACATTAGCAAAGAAGATTCAGTCACTTCAGTAAGTTTACGAAGGGAAGTACAAACTACTCCTTTATTTTGGCCTGTCATCTCAGGCTTCATATGCAGAGTTTGGAAACCATCAGAAGTCTATAGGGACTAAAAATGTTTTTGATTTTTTTTCTTTATATAAACAGGGGGGGGGGGGGTAACAGGAGATGGGAACTTCTTAGCAGTAGTGCATAAAAAGAACCAAATGATGTAACAATAATTCAGATTATAGGCACTTGACATTTAGGCAACACAACTTTACTAACCAAATTGTGAGTATAGTGACATTCTGAATTCATATTTGAAAGCACAGTGGGAGTTTTCACCTTTGTACCTGGTGTGCTCTGTTGCCAATAAAAAAAAAAATGTAATAACAATCCCTGTAAAAAGGGTCAATCTGGAATGATTCCACGTAGAAAAAAAAGACTTTAGAGAAATCATTAGAGGCCCCAATTACAATGCAATAATTTCAAATAGCACTGTCTCAAGCAGCAACAGACAAAGCCCCAGGCCTGGATGGCCTGAGTTTGGCTTTTTACAGGAAATTTCAATCCCAGCTGTCTCAACCTTTCCGGCAGCCTTTAATGCTATCCCAGAATTGGACTCTGGTATTAGACACATTGGACAGCGCATATTACCGTTGTCCCCAATCCTGAGAAAGACACCCAAGTCTGTGCAAACTACAGACCTATAGCTCTTCTGAACAATGATCTCAAATTTTTCTCCAGTATCATAGTTCATAGGCTAACGCCAGTTTTGCAATCTATGATACATGGTGACCAGACTGGTTTTCTACCATTCCGCGAGGCCAGGGACAATACGGTTCATACACCCAATATGATTAACTATGTTCACTCCAATCAAATTCCTATAATGCTCCTGTCTTCGGATGCAGAGAAGACATTTGATAGGTCCAACCACCCCTATCTCAAACTAATGCTAATGCATACTGGTATTCCGCTGAGGCTCTTTAGTTAGATAGGGGCCCTTTACTCTAACCCTACGGCTTGGGTAAGGGCTAATGGTATCCTCTCTGATTCATTCGCAATCGCAACTAACGGCATGCGGCAGGGGGGCCCCCTTTCACCTTTTAATATTTATTCCTCTGTTGGCGCCCTTTTTAAGACAAGTCAGGACTAACCCAAACATTACAGTGGTGTCTATAGGAGATCCTTCTCACAAAGTGGCGCATATGCAGATGATCTGCTATTTTTTATTGCTTTCCTGATAACGACCATCCCGAATTTATTAAGGAAATTGTGGGACTACGCCTTATATCTAATTTTAAAATCAATCTGCAAAAATCAAAAGCTTTAAATGTGACTCTCCCACATAGGTTGTTTCACAACCTGCCATCCTCTCCCTTTTAAATAGGCCATAAAATATCTCGGGACCCCTAATAATATATCACATACTGCGATGTTACATTTTTTACCCACGCTCAATGTGATAAAAGGTGACTTACAAAGATGGAAGCTAAATGCCTTCTCATGGTTTGGGCGCTGCTACATTCTTAAAATGAATGACATTCCCTGGGTACTATACCTATTACAGACACTCCCTGTACGCATACCTACTCAGATGCTATTGAAGCTTCGTTCTGAATATATCCAATTTGTTTGGGGCAATGATTCTACCAGAATTAGTTTCCGGGTTCTTCGGCTGCCCAAGTTGCAAGGGGCCTTCCCAGACCGGGTGCTGTATCATCTGCATAGAAGAGGCACTATTTATAGTACCTATACATCTACTGGCCTGGTCGCTGCATGATATTTTGTCTCAAGCCAGAAAGCACCCCATTGTTGGTGAGACCATACGTGTGGTTACTCATTTTTTTTAAGGAAGTATAAGGTTGAACTTTTATATAGCTATAAGGCCTCTATTAGCAATCAGTATCAAGAAACTAATTATAAAATACTCACGAGATGGTACAGAACACCAGTGGTTCTGACGAAAAATGTACCCGGACACTAGCTCTCTGTCGGCGATGTAAGAAGGATAGGGGCACCGCCATACATATTGGAGCTGCCCACTTTTGCAATCCGTTTGGAACACAGTAGCAGATATAATAAAAAAACCTTACAGATGTAGATTTACTTGCTAAACCGGATTTCCAGGAAAAAAAATATAGATCCTCCTTACTCCACCATTTATTAAACACTGCAAAGATGTGTATTCCTGCTTTATGGAAACAAACAGGCCCACCGACTGTGAAACAATGGATAAATAGAGTATACAATAAAGTTATTAGGGCTATAGAGGATTTGATGGCCAATGATGAAATAAGAAAAAAGTAAAAATGCGCGCACTTGGTTTTATTGGGAGCAATTGATTTGGTCACCAGAATACTTTACGTATCTGCAATAACAAGTTCTTTTTGGGAGATTGGGGGGAATGGAGAGGAAAAACATTCTCTTTTGTTCCCCTATCCTTCCCACCCTTCTC
>NC_092859.1:18118507-18130208 GCF_032062135.1 Pyxicephalus adspersus
GATCAATCATGTGCCATTCCTGTCCCCTTCAGGGGGGGGCTTATTTTTCATTTTTACCTAAAAAGGGGGGGCTGTCTTATTTGATGGCCCTGCCTTATCATCGGGGAAACATGGTAATATATTAGACAGCCGTCTAATACAGATTGTTATATCTAGATGTTGGATATAATGTTACCTGACTGCTGTATGTACATCTTTATTGTATGATGTTGGGATGTCAAAATTAAAAAGAAAAAAAAGGAATAGAGACTTGACACTCACCTCACTGCCGGGTGTTTGCCTTAAATTTTTTTCTGCTTTATCCACAAAATCTTTTTCTTCAAAGTACAAGTAGCTCTTGAATTTGATCAATGCCTTTGAGAGAGCACAGGAAAAAAGAAAGCTTATAATTTCTTCCTACACAGAGCAGAGAACCTACAACCTGCTGGTGAATTCCTACTGCTGACTTTGCTCAGCCTTTCGATATATTTTGCTTATTCCTACCTTGTTGTGTTTATTAGACATTTTACTACGTTTCACTATTCTGGCTTTACTAAGAACCATTTTTCTCTGACAACCAGATGTGTGTAAGCTTTTATCTTATGTAGTTTACAGTGCTGGAAAAACTTTTCTAAAGAAAGTCACATTTGTGAAGCTGATTAAAAAAAACACAATAAATCCTAGCAAGTCAGAATAAGAAGATCCTGAGACCTGCATGCAGTCCAGTGAATTGCAAGGGTAGTGTCATATTTATCCAAATGACTACACTGTTGGGAGCCAGGAAAAAGCTCTCTCTAAAATAAACCTACATACAGTGTCTTTCAACATGTGTATCAAATTAGAGAAAGCAGTAGATTCTGATCACTGCATGTGGTTACAGCAACACAGACAAAAGTTTGGAGAAGGGATGCTAAAAAAGTTATTAGCCTTTTATTATTGTTTATTCCCCTGTTGCATATTCTGCAACATTTCCTGCCTGGCAAAAAAAAGATAAGGTGGGAAATATGTCTTTACTCTCCCTGCAATTCAATCTCCTAAATATGTGTTTGATCCATTGGCATGCACAGCCTGTACACCTGAGTACAGTAAGGAATGAAAAAAATGTCACAATGTACCTTATCTTTGTAGGTGTCAGGCAGTGCCTGAGCAGTCTCAGTTTCATCTGGCAAGCTGATGTAAAATCCTAAAGTGTCACCCTGTCCATAGGCGTCAGAGTAATGCTTTCCAATAGACTGGTGGAACTTGGTGCCCTTCTTGCTGCGCCAGGAGTAGCTGAACTTGTCATAACCCAGTGGAGCCTGAAGATTTCCTGAACACAAAAGCAAACAACATTTTAATGCATATGTAACATCACAAATCAATTATAATAGAAACCGAATTTAGAAGAGTAACAAGGAAAATAAACATAACTGTTTTATAGCAATACAAAGCTTTATAAGGAATTCATTATTATTGTATCCACTGTATACATTTTCCTGTACAAGACACTGAAGAAAAGGTTTAGTATCCTTTTAAATAAAAGCAATGTTGGGCCTGCAATTATTTTAAAATTCTACTAGGACACACAATAGACAATGCTGCTATAACTTCAGTTATATAGACATAAGGTCCTTTATTTAGATGTACATATGCCTATCTTACCCAAGGCTTGAGACCAGCCCAGTCTAGCAGCTGTTTCCGGTGGCATGTCATCCACAAATATTTCAAAATACCAGGATCCTTTGCGCACACCATGGGATGCTCTGACCATAGAATAGCCCTTCTCTCCTAATACAGTTAAACGGTCATCTGAGATCTTTAACTGGGGAGCTGAAAAGACAAATCAAGCAAGAGGTTTATGAACCCTAAATGAAAATTGTATTCAAATGGACATCGGCTCCATATGCATTTTTAAAAGCTCCTCACCTCGGTCATGCAGGGCAAGCAGCACCCTTTCATATAGACAGGCTCTGTACAGATCCCCTGGGATCGGTTTTCCAGCCCAACAGTCTAACTCCAGTTTCTCCGGATCAGGTGCATGTGGGTCTGGTTCTGCCAGAATGTACCTATATCCATCTTTGTTAAAGGGGTGCTCAAGTGGATATCCATGGGGAGGAAGACGCTGTGCTGAAAACAGTGGATCACTAGAATAAAGAAGAAAAAATATCAGTTAACACTGTCCATGTTTTTTCCAGGACGATCAGAGAAAGTGTACCTCCATTGAGTGGAATCACACTCTCTTGGTGCTGTCCCAGGTTAATGACTTGGGAAAAAAACATTTGCAGCTACTTTTTTGTCAAGCAATGCCTTCCATAAACTGCCACAAATGGGAGAGTGCCACTAACAGAATCAACCTCACTGAGATAAACAGTGAAAAGCATCAAAAGAACAGATCTGCACAAATGAGTTTGTGTTTAGTCGAGGCGGAAAGATGCAGAAGCTAATATGTTACTTCTGAGCACCCAAAGAAACAAATGTAATGTGTCCATGGATAAATGTATAAAGTTCAATACGTGGGGAGTGGTATTCACAAGCTTCCTAATTGGAGGGGACGCCAATTGGCCTCCTAATATTTTATTAAAGAAGGCCGCTGCAATAGAAGACAACGTATATTCCCGTCTCCAAATCATGTTCAGTATGTAACTTGACAGAGACATAAGATACTTATAAGTGTTAGAAGTTTTGCAAGGCAGCAGCACTGAGAGAGATAGGAGAAGGGGGGCTTCTGGCGAATTAGATGTTTTGACCAAGTGGTGACAGGGTCACTTTAATGTCTGTGACCACAGATAAAAAGAAGTGAATCGTGTGCCATCTAGTGGTTATTTTTTCTCATTACCACACTAGTTTAAAGCTACTTTCATTTGCAGTCATTTCCTTTTGGGTTTAAAAAGACATTATCACTTTAAACCTTTTCTAGGCATCACTCGTCTCAGTTATTACCAGCAAACTTACAACATTCCTGCCACCAGATATAAACCCTGTGTTTCTGTGTAAAGCACCACATGCAAATTGCTTTCTCCGACTTAAATGAAGTTTGAGCACAGTCACATGATAAAAAAAAAAAAAAAGGAAAAGTTGCCGCTTTACTTAGCCTTGCACACTAGCAACACACGGAATTCTGTTGCCAGCTGCAGTGGAAGAGCCGAATTGTTAGTATTTGTGACTAACTGGAAGGAAGAGGTTTAGAAATGGAAGGCCCTCCTTATGAGACTATGATTGAAAAGCCGATCTACACTTTTGTGCATTTTAAGACCTCTCCTGACTTTTAGTATCCTGTTACCAGACTGAAGCCTATCTACTGGGAACAAAAAGCCATATTTGGCGGACATCTATTGCTCTTCCTACTTTCGGTGTCATATGGTCATACCCAATTCCTGCGCCTACCAACTAACCAAAAGTGGAAATTTAGCCAATGTAACATATTTCACCCACTTTGTCTCTGCAATACATGGTGTATTCAATTGAAAATTTGATTGCTGTTTGCGTTTGGCTTTAGATGGACTAAGTGACCTAATCTACAGCAGAAAGCAGTTTAATTGCTTGTGCTAAAACACACAAACTTCTAATGATTTATTGAAGTTTTAAATTCCATAAATTAAAAGAGCTTAGGGCAGGACCTGGCAAATTGAATCTTCAGGAAAAATTTTACATTTTCTTCAGCCAAAAGGTTTAGTCGACCCTGAAAACATGTGGAAACCATATAGCAAGAGATTTTACCTTCGGGTTCTCTTTGCTGCACTAGTAGAACCTCCGTCTTGTTGCTTGCGCTTTGCTCCTCTACCTTTTGCAGAACTGGCAGCGGCTGAGCCTAGAAGGCAACATTTTAAAAGCATGGGAGAAAAATGTATAAAGTCAATTTAAAATAAAATATCAGTTACATGCATTTTAATTAAGGGATTTATTTAATGAACATGTCAAAATGATCAGTAGACCATTGAAACTGAAGTTCTATAGAAATCTCAACTTTTCCTGTAAAGGTTTAGACCAGCACTACCACTGACTTATCCAGGATTTAAAAATAACTTTACTTTCCTATACAAGTGGTTTTCGTTGATGGGTATTTACCCTTCGACTATGTATTTATTTTTTTTCAGTTTTCAGCTGTAATTGCCCAGACTTGGGAAAGGTTTATTTTAAATAGATAAAACTTTGACATGAGCTAAAATGTACTGCAAAGCTCACATGTATTGGACTGGCTGCCTATGTTACATCATTTTATTCTAAGGGGAACAACAAACAAAATCATTTTCTGTGCACAGTGTAAACTTACCATTCAATCCTCCTCCAGTAGATACAGCACTGCTCTGCTTTTGGTCATAAGCTGGGCCGACATTTCCCAAATCCTTAAAACAGAAAAAATAATTATAAAAACCACCTCACTATTCAGCATACCAGGAGAAAAAAAAAGTCCTTTATGGCAGGGAAAGAATTACATATTCCCCCTAGATCAGCCTTTACCATCGAGAAACCCTTTTAAATATTTCTCACGTCTACAACAAATCCTACTAAAAATTTACAACTAAAGAATGTGGCAGACCGAGAAAGTTACACACTCAGAGAGAATACATATAGTCTGAAACACTCTTTTTCAGTAATAATAATGAAACCAACAATGATGGGTAGTCTAAAATTTCTCCCTTGCATTGGTTGTCAGTGGATGTGGACCCCTTTACATTTAATGGAACTTTGCAGATAACATTCAGGCAGAATCAGCCACTGCTCAGGAAACACTTTGCATCCCCTGAAGGAACTCCTGGAGTTGAGAATGTCTAATCTAACTATACTGGTTGTGCCTCATAGCTGTCTAGTGATCCTCTTGTCATTAAGACATTGTTTGCACTGGCAGACTTAAAAAAAATTCTGCCCAATACAAGGCATAGAATACGATTACAACCCATGCACGTAAGACTTCAGGTATTACTATGCTTTTTAGTGTTATTTTGCTTACTAATAAAAGACATTAAAAAAAAATATATACTAGAAAAATTATTCTTTACCTGATCAAGGAGGCCAAATTTAGGATAATCTTCCTCTGGATCCTTGCTGCCTGGGTCTGGGTGTTCCTTCACTAAAAATACATCTCGCTCCTTAGTCTGAAAGGACATAAAATCAGTGCAATGCCAACACTTGACTTTTAAGCATTGAACAGGACAAACATTGCATGAACGCTGTAAATGGTAATATCTACAGTGAAAAATTAGGAAGCCATCTCTGGTAACCACTTTCTAGAAGAAAAAATTATTTTGGCTATCACAATTCAGCGATTTTTGGGTCACTGACAAGGAACATACAAAAAATAAAATCAGAAATTCCCACATAAATTGTTGGAGGTGGGCTTAAAATTCCCATGAATACCATACAGTCAGAGCCTTCGTACTAATGCCAATTATGAATGCAACAGCCTCCAATCATGGAAAATTAAAACCCATCTTCAGCATTTTAGATCTCAAAAACCTGAAATTAGTTCACAAGTTTCCTCTTTCATCCAGTGACACCAACTCATTCCTGTAAATTAAAGGTGCCATGGATTCATCCACTAAGGATATCAGAAAAACAGTGCAGAGAGTGGTTCTAATGTCATCACTGACTGCCCAGTGCTGGTATAAGGAAGGAAGGGAGCACTGACTGATGTTAACATTGCTGTTGCAGGTTTCTGGCCCTTTAGGGTACCAGAACATCAAAAATAATGAATATATGTTTAAACTAATCTGTCCACTTCATTAGTATGAAAATTAGTAACCAAAATAGTAAAGCCTGCACAGAATTGTGCCTGCCTTTTACATGGTATATAGAGATATTTACCATAGTTTTTACAATACTGTTTGGCCATGACATCTTTCCGGGCCTCTGTCGTGTGGTCAGATTCTCCCAGTACTTATCAATAAATGGAATTATATCCTGTAAAGAACAGAGCACTATTAAGCATACATATACGCGGTCAGATTACATATTAATAAAAAGGCACAGTGGAGGTTACCTTGTCTTTGGAAAACATAGTCTTTGGATGCTCATCCTGGTTTCTAGAATGCCACGTTAGGTTTGCTAAGGCAGTAAGACACATTTCCTTCAAATCTGCAAAAATAAGTTAAAGTTAGCTATTGTTTCTATGCAAACAGTTTAGAGAACTAAATAAGTCAAAACAGATGGCTAACAGTTTGCAAGTGTTGGCATACTGGCATACACAAAGGGTTTTCCAGAGCAAAAACTGTTATGCAGTGGCAAACTGGCAAACCTGCTAAGCACAAATGTGTAGGCTAACTGCCTGTTGTCCATCCTCCTAAGGGATACCCCTATACCTCATACTAAGTGGTTTGTCAGGTCATTCAATGAGCTCTATTTATAAACCAGGGAATCAGACATTCCCCTGTAGGAATCTTCCAGGTCCATGTGTTTTAATGGCAGTAAAGGATTCCCACTTGGGAACTTCAGATTTCCGTTTTGTAACTAGAGCCCAAGGAAGGAAAACACTAAAGCAATATACCAAACTGAAACCAATAGATCTTTTCCTACATTCACCAAAGACTTACTGGCTTGCTTTCTCAGAAAGTATGTGTTTCCGCTGTGATGGCATACATTACAATGGAAGCTGTAATTGGTCATAAACGGAAGACAGGACCTAAGAGAAAAAATAATCCATTATCAGCGTATTTTCCTAGCAACTTTTACATCGCTCTTTTTTTAGGATACACACACACACACACAAGAGAATAGGAGCACATACGTAGTATCTAAAGCAAATGAATCTGCACCAAACCACTTCAGGCAGATTCCACACTGCAGCTCGATCTCTCCAAGCTGCCGTCCATTCTCCTCATCCACTGAGCCGGTCTGAGTATCCATGGCTTCACCTTCTGCTGTAGAATCCTGGGAACAAATGAACAAAACAAAGCAACATCTAAATACTGCAATAGTAGAAGTAGTAGTAGCCAATAACTGCATGCTCGGACGAGTTACAATTTTACAGTCATTTTGGAACCCATGCCCTGGTTTAGATTAGGGTGTCTGGTGGAAGATTTATAATGTTTTCTTCCAGATTTATAGTTTTTGCACCCACCAGGTAAGGGCATCAGTTAATTCAGAAGTTTCATTCTACATACCAAAGCATCTTTCTCATTGGAAGATTCATTGTCCAGTCCTGCCGCTGAACCCAGTGCAATCGAGTCACTGCAAATACAGAAATTGGTAAATACCCTTTATTCAAAAAATAAAAACATGAAATATATATATAACAAACCAAAATGACATCCCAAAAGTTTCAACCTTTATGGCAATTTGGAATTACCTTTCTTAGCAGACCTGCATCCACCAGTGGCTGACAACCTCTATCTACTAAAAAATAACGGCTTTATATCTTTGTCCAAATCTGAGAGATCTCTGCTCACTTCTGGACACTTTGCTATTAGATGTACAATAAAGCTCCCTAGCGTAGAAGCACTTCCATTAGCATCTGTGTTTACTACTGAAAATTGGATCTGAAGTGCATTTAATTGATTAAGGAAAGATGCGGAAAGCTTTTTAAACACTCTATTCACACTACTTCTATGCAAACTGAAGCTTTTTGGAACATTTGAAATCTCACCATAAAAATTTGCTATTAGGCAGGGTTTTATTGTAGAAAGGGACAGGCAATGCCCATTCCGCAATAAAACATGCTTGCCTCCCTGATCGCCCCCTTAACTGTAAAAAATCAAGATGCCGGAAAAGCAGAAGAGAAAAAAGGAGAAGATAGAGGCACCCTGCGATGGAGACAGGCGATTATCCCCAGGGTTTAGATCTGCTGCGGTGAAGGTTGAACTGTTACTCTCCAATGGGGAGAATGTGAAGAACCCAACGTAATGTACACAAACTTTAGTCCATGTCAAAGCAAGGACTAAAAAGTCTGCCAGCTTTTAGCATGGCTTCTAAATATCCTTCCATCCTGGTCTGACATTTTACCATGAATTTTGGATTAGGTAACACCAGGGCACATCTGGGGGCCAATAAACCAAAAACCATTCTAAAAAAATTGTCCAACAGGAACAAGCTTGAACTATGTGGCCTGAGCTCTGAATTTAAAACTAATGTGACCACCCTGAATTAACTCAATATTCTGAGAAAGCTTTGTAACCAATGGGAATGTGGCAAATCAAAAAAGAAATCCTAAAGCAAAACTAAAAACCTTTTATACTCTTCAGCCCAGGCTGGTGTGACTTCCATGCAGGCACTTCATAAAGCCCTGGCAAGCACTGGGAGGTAGCCAGGATGTGCCGATTCCCCCCAGCAAACAATGCTATGCATGGGCAGCTCTGCGAATGATCAGATAAGAGACGGTGATAAGGCGGGTAAGAAGGACATCACTTGTCCCTTTCTACAATAACGTCAGTTCAGCTTTAAAAAGTTATTGCTTACAGTTTTTTTCCCCCTCTTTAATCAAACTTTTCACAGAGCCCAGGCCCAATGCATTCGCATCTCAGTGTACAATCCTGCACAGGTGACTGCTGGGGATGAATGAACTTGTCTGCATGCGTGCGAGTTATTTCATTCTGGATCCAAAACTTGTTAGTTAGAGGACTGCATGAAGTTGTCAGTGCCAGTGAAGTGAGTTGAGGTCATTGCGACAAGAAGGTGAATTTACTTTATTGAAGAAGCAACATCACCTGTTCCCTTCTGTAATAAAGGCGCTACTAGCTTGTAATTTTAGAAAATGTAGAGAAAGAAAATATGATAACTTAGTTTTAGAAAAACTGATGTGCACATCAACACAAGACACGAGGTGTTATTTCAGCCTGAAAGTGGAACTAAACCCAGCCCAATAACCTGTCCATACTCCAGCACCAGGCGCTGCCATCTTCTGGGCATCTTTAGCCATCGTGATTGGCTGTGTCGGGTTAACACAACTCCCGCAAAGGTGCACGGGAGCGCATTCATCCTGGCACATGTAAGGAAAAGTGGGACTGCCAGGAACCAAAGCTGAAGGTGCACAACTTTATTTCAGAAACTCAGAGGAATCAGGCAGGATTTAAAAGTGGTGGAGGGGGCATCCCCTGGGTGAGGATAAGGATCGGGGGCACCTTCTTCCTGAGGGGCCACCTCCCGGCTTTAGATCTGAGGTGGGACGCCTCCCGAGTGAGGATCTGGGGGGTGGGGGGAAATGGCACCTTCCGGGTGAGGATCTGGGGGAGAGCCGGTGATATGTTGCTGGGGACGCTATTGCAATGACTCGGACTGTCCTCTCCCCAGCTTTGCATTCCAACGGACCCATGGACCAGTGACACCCTCCATACCCTGGGGCGGGTATAACCCTATCTGTATGCCGGTAGGTTTTTGCACGCAGTAAGTGAATTGGGGAGAGGACATGGAAGTTTCAGATTAATAGACACAAAACTCTATTTGGATCTTCATTTTATTATGAACACCACAGCAGGAAACTGATCCGTTACCCAGGGCAAGAAGCGTGACACCCATGAGCCCAATATGACCGGCACCCCATCACCCAGACATGTCACCCATAGGTCATTGTCCACACACCCCAGCCATGCATGGCCCATTCTGGAACTTGTAGTGCACCCACAGCAGCTTCAAGGTAACTTACAGGAAGTTGTATGAATGAATTGTACAATGCACAGCTATTCATGCAAAGGCCACTCAGCACCCCCATTCATTGCACAGCCATTAAGCCCCCAAATAAACAACCCCCAGATTTATCATTCAATTACCCCACCCCTCTACCTTACCTGCTCCGGTTATCCCCGCCCCCTCCCGGGCTAGAGCCTGAACCTCCTCCGCCCGCCTCTGCACCCTCCTTCTCCGCCACCGCCGCCATCTTCGTACACAAAACACCACGTTTCCTGCGCCGCTGGGAGGAGCCATGGCGGGGCATAGTGGAGACTGCGCAATGGAGGAACAAGGCCGACGCAGCCATATTTGTTACGGTCTGCGAAACGTTGCTATGGAAACAGTTAAAGGAACCGCGGGAAAAGAAGGTCAGCAGATCAGTGATCTAGTGGAGAAGGAGGGGTGTGGCCGAGGACAGTAATAGGAATATAAGACATGGGCTGGTTCCTAATGAACATATTTCATGTAGAAATTATGCATCAAATACACACAAATAAAAATTGCCTGCTGCTTTGTATCAGGGTTCCATGCTTTCTTTCCATTTGTGGTCAATTTAGAATTATTTTCTGTGGCATTAGTATGCTTTTTCATACATAGGCCTATTATGGATTCCTGTTCTGTGCAACAACCCAGGTAATGGAATATTTAGTTCTCTAAGCTTAGACTTTCCTGAACTCCTGTAGGTGCTTAGTGAGTAGCGCAGTGAAACTCTTCCCACAAGGTCACCTCCAGAAAGGTTCGAAAACTAGTTAGTAGTTGGTAGTTGACTAAGCAAAGACCTTAAGGAGGAACTAAACTGAAAAATGCCTAAAAAATAAAATAAATACATTTATCTTCAATCCCGGACTGAACAAATCCAGACTTTTAAACTCCATCTCCCATTTCAGACTAAGGCTGCGTACACACGTGCAATAATTGTTAATTCCAACGACAAAAATGAACGAGCGCTGTACATACATCACCGTTCTGCTCTATAGACAAAGGGAGGAGGGGGAACGACGGAGCAGCACCCCGCTTTGCTCTCTCCTCTTCACTTTCATTACGATCGTTCC
The DNA here is from genome assembly GCF_032062135.1 of Pyxicephalus adspersus. Taxonomy (NCBI): domain Eukaryota; kingdom Metazoa; phylum Chordata; class Amphibia; order Anura; family Pyxicephalidae; genus Pyxicephalus; species Pyxicephalus adspersus. Next base: position 18,129,112 of record NC_092859.1, read on the forward strand.
TCGTTAGTCGTCTGTGGATCTGCCAGGATGGACGATGGAACATCGTAGGGCGATTGCTATACACAGGCCAGATTCTTGACTGATATCAGCCCTGGGGGGATTATCGGTGGAGAAGTATCTGATGTGTGTACATGGCCTATAAACTCTGTAATAATGGATTATCCCTTAGTATTTGTCTTTGTGGCAATGGCCACCAAAAGAAAAGGAAAGGAATCTCCACCTGAGAATCAAATTTAAGCTTCAGCTCTTGTCCCACTTACCTTTCTGATTTTGTAGGAAAATACTCCCCTAGCCGCTCTCTTCACTCCTCCAATGACCTTCTAATGACTTCCTCACTCATAACCTCCAAGACTTTTCTAGAGCTGCCCCAACTCTCTGGAATGGTCTTCCATGTCCTATTCGGCTTGCTCCTACTTTCTGCTCATTTAAAAGAGCCCTCAAAACCCATTTCTTCAAACTTGCCTACCCATCTTCTCCCAACTCTTAAACCCTCACTAATTCCCACCACTACAAATCTCCCCTCCTATTGTGTGATACTTCCCCCACCTCCTAGATTGTAAGCTCTTCGGGGCAGAGTTCTCTCCTCCTCCTGTGTCACTGTTTGTATCTGTCTATCATTTGCAACTCCTATTTAATGTACAGCACTGCGTAATATGTTGGTGCTATATAAATACTGTTTAATAATAATAATCTCTCTGAAAGGGACAGAAAAAGCAATAAAGACTTGGAAGAAAGTCGAACCTTCCCCTACTTTACACAAAACAAAAAAAGTGCTTTCACATAAAATACAATATATCAAGTCCACCTACTCCATATAAATCAAAACATAAATGAACAAGAACAAACCAGAGTAAAAAAAAAAAACATTATTAAATATACCGTTTTCGGTAAGGCGATGTCTAATGACGCCCTACCTTACAGTTATAACATCCCCACACAACAAGGGATTGTGATCCTGCATTACAAATTAGCTTTTCCACCTGGTCACCTGCAAACATTTTTAGTGCCTCCAAAAGCTATAACTTGGGGGACCACCTATCTAAAATACCTTGATCTAAGGAAGTGTCATCTACGTGCATTAATAAGGAAATCAAATC